>NW_026970161.1:352500-362500 GCF_028390025.1 Pseudophryne corroboree
CAATAGTGATAATGTCATAATGGTGTTCATGTCATAATGGCGATGATGTCACAATGGTGAAGATATCATGATTGTGATGATGATAATGATGATGATGATAATGTTGATGATAATGATGATGTCATAATGATAATGTTGTCACAATAGTAATAATGTCAGAATGGTGTTCATGTCATAATGGTGATGATGTCACAATGGTGAAGATATCATGATTGTGATGATGATAATGATGATAATGATGATGATAATGATGATGTCATAATGATAATGTTGTCACAATAGTTATAATGTCATAATGGTGTTCATGTCATAATGGTGATGATGTCATACTACAGATGATGTCACAATGGTGAAGATATCATAATTGTGATGATGATGATAATGATGATGATAATGATGATGATAATGATAATGATGACGATGTCATAATGATAATGTTGTCACAATAGTAATAATGTCATAATGGTGTTCATGTCATAATGGTGATGATGTCACAATGGTGAAGATATCATGATTGTGATGATGATAATGATGATAATGATGATCATAATGATGATGTCATAATTATAATGTTGTCACAATAGTGATAATGTCATAATGGTGCTCATGTCACAATGGTGATGATGTCATAATAGTAATGATGTCACAATGGTGAATATATCATAATTGTGATGATGAAGATGATGATGATGTTGATGATGTCATAATGATAATGTTGTCACAATAGTGATAATGTCATAATGGTTTTCATGTCACAATGGTGATGATGTCACAATGGTGAAGATATCATAATTTTTATGATGATGAGGATGATGATGATGATGATGACGATGTCATAATGATAATGTTGTTACAATAGTAGTAATGTCATTATGGTGCTCATGTCACAATGGTGATGATGTCATAATAGTAATGATGTCACAATGGTGAATAAATCATGATTGTGATGATGATAATGATGATGATGATAATGATGATGACATAATGATAATGTTGTCACAATAGTTATAATGTCATAATGGTGCTCATGTCAAAATGGTGATGATGTCATAATAGTGATGATGTCACAATGGTGAATATATAATAATTCTGATGATGAAGATGATGATGATGATGATGATGTTGATGATGTCATAATGATCATCTTGTCACAATAGTGATAATGTCATAATGGTGTTCATGTCATAATAGTGATGATGTCACAATGGTGAAGATATCATAATTTTTATGATGATGAGGATGATGATGATGATGACGACGATGTCATAATGATAATGTTGTTACAATAGTAGTAATGTCATAATGGTGTTCATGTCATAATTGCGATGATGTCATAACAGTGATGATGTCACAATGGTGAAGATATCATAATTGTGATGATGATAATGATGAGGATAATGATGATGATAATGATGATGATATCATAATGCTAATGTTGTCACAATAGTAATAATGTCATAATGGTGTTCATGTCATAAGGCTGATGATTTCATAATAGTGATGATGTCACAATGGTGAAGATATCATAATTGTGGTGATGATGATGATGATGATGATGATGATAATGATGAGGATGATGATGATGATGATGATGATGATGATGATGATGATGATAATTATGAGGATGTCATAATGATAATGTTGTCACAATAGTAATAATGTCATAATGGTGTTCATGTCATAAGGATGATGATTTCATAATAATGATGATGTCACAATGGTGAATATATAATAATTGTGATTAATATGATGATGATGATGATGATGATGATGATGATGATGATGATGATGATGATGTTGATGTCATAATTATAATGTTGACACAATAGTGATAATATTATAATTGTGTTCATGTAATAATGGTTATGATGTCATAATAGTGATAATGTCACAATGGTGTATATATCATAATTGTGATGATGATGATGATGATGATGATGATGATGATTATGATGATTATGATGTCATAATGATAATGTTGTCAAAATAGTGATGATGTCACAATGGTGAAGATATCATAATTGTAAAGATGATGATGATGATGATGATGATGATGATGACATAATGATAATGTTGTCGCAATAGTGATAATGCCACAATGGTGAATATATAATAATTGTGATGATGAAGATGATGATGATGTTGTTGATGTTGTTATCATGATAATGTTGTCACAATAGTGATAATGTCATAATGGTGTTCATGTCATAATGGTCATGATATCATACTAGAGATGATGTCACAATGGTGAATATATAATAATAGTGATGATGCAGATGATGATGATGATGTTATTGATGTTATAATGATAATGTTGTCACAATAGTGATAATGTCATAATGGTGTTCATGTCATAATGGCGATGATGTCATAATAGTGATGATGTCACAATGGTGAAGATATCATCATTGTGATGATGATGATGATGATGATGATGATGATGATGATGATAATGATGAGGATGATGAGGATAATAATGATGACGATGTCATAATGATAATGTTGTCACAATAGTAATAATGTCATAATGGTGTTCATGTCATAATGGTGATGATGTCACAATGGTGAATAAATCATGATTGTGATGATGATGATAATGATGATGATGATAATGATGATGACATTATGATAATGTTGTCACAATAGTTATAATGTCATAATGGTGCTCATGTCACAATGGTAATGATGTCATAATAGTAATGATGTCACAATGGTGAATATATCATAATTGTGATGATGAAGATGATGATGATGATGATGATGATGATGATACTGATGACATAATGATAATGTTGTCACAATAGTGATAATGTCATAATGGTAATGTTTTTTATTTGAATATTGCAACCTTCATACATCTTATTTACATATATACAAATTTACAACATATAAATAAAGTAAAAAAATTGAACAATAACAGAAAATTTCCATTTATTTTTAACATTTTCCCCCATTTTACATATTCACTACACACTTTCTCTTAACTCTAACAATTTCCTTTAGAAACTTTCTTTTACCACAATTTGCCTCCTCTTCTTCCTCCATGCTTCCCCTTCACCTGTTCTTGAGCCCATACATTCCTCTCTCGCTCCTTCTTTCATTCCCCACCACCACCATTCACTCCACTTTCATTCCACCCATCCTCTCACCTTTTATACCATTTACTCTACTTTCATCCCAAACAAACCAACATTTAAACGAGAAGTCAATAATAATCTGGGCAGCACTTCCAGTGTATGCAACCATTTATAAAAGAAAACCAGTCTCAAAATTCTATTTCAACTTAAAATTGAGATAGTTATAGAAAAGTTTTTCCCAGTACCTGGAGGCTAGAAATTTTCCGTCACCCACTAAGGGGGCTTCAGCTGGCGCCACAAGTGGGACCAACTGATGACATCCAATCTCTCTTCCTCCATTTCCATCATCCGCTTCACCTCATGTAGTATTAAGCCCTCCACCATTTCGCAGGGAAGGATTTTATTTCTCAATGAAACCTGACACCGTGCATTCCATAAGTGATACCTGACAGCTAGACTTATCATAAAAATTGTGCATAAATCAAAATCCTCATACCCTTTGAATGCCCCATATGCCCATCCCTGGTAATCCAAACCAGAAAGACAAGGTATTCCTAGAGCTCTTGACAGTCTTTTGTAAATGTTTATATTAAAAGGACACTGAAGCAAGAAATGGTCCATACTCTCCTCCTGACCCTGACACTCCTCCCGTGGACAATCACGATCATTGGATCTTCTAAACTTCAGGTTCCCCTTAACATAGAGCTTCCCTTGGAATGAGAACCAGGCGATGTCCCTAAATTTCAACGGGATCCTCTGAGAATTTATCAGAGAAATCCCTTCTGAACATACAGTTTCTGGGCAATCCTTCAGGGCCAATGGGACATGGAAGTGAGTTTGCAAGACCCTCTTCCCCAACTCCTTCCTACTGAGATCTCTTAACTCCCCCACTCCCAAGCCCCATCGCCCAATCACTTTCAAGCACTGGATCACATAGATCGGGAGGTGGCCTCTTCTACGCCGAGAGTTTCTCAAGTGACCTCCTTCTATCCATACTGTGAGGAAGGGAGATATCCATTCTCTAAAACCGTCTGCCCACCGAGGGGGGTTCTCTGAAAACAGACCCCCAAAATTCATTTTTAAAAAAGCTGTTATAAAAAACACCACCGGGTTGACCATATCCAGTCCCCCCTTGGTCCTCGGTTTGCACGCAATGCCTCTCTTGACCATATTCATTTTGTTTCCCCACAACAGCAAGAAAAACAAAGAGCCAATTTTAGACCACAGTGGTTCTGGCAAAAAACATACATAACTGACATATAAAAACAATGGAATCAGATAGGTTTTACACAAATCAACCCTTTCCCTCAGGGAGAATTTCCATCCTCTCCAACTTTTTACTTTCCGGGTCGCCTCTTCCAGTATCCTTTCCCAATTTGCTGTGGCATAATCGCCCTGGTCGAATCTTATTCCTAGAATCTTAATTGGATGGCTGGCCACGGGGAGGCTGTCCGGAAGGTCAAATTCTCTACCTACCTCCCCCATCCAGAAAGCTTCACACTTGTCCTGATTTATCATGGAGCCCGAGGCTCCAGAGTATTCGCCTATTAGTTGGTCCACATCACAGGCCTCTGTATTTGAAGACAGAACCACTGTGACATCATCAGCATAGGCAATTACCCTTAGTGGTTCTCCCTGGCCCAGCTGCACCCCTCCCACCATGCTGTCCTCAATCCTCCGAATAAAAGGATAGATCGCAAACACGTAAAGAAGAGGGCTCAGGGGGCAACCCTGACGGACACCAGAGTTCACCACAAAGGCAGGCCCTACCCAACCATTAACAAGCAGGAAGCTCTCGGCCTTGTTGTACAATATACGTAGCCAATTGACTAGTTTAACTGGAATGCCATACCTTTCCAGCAAAGTCCAGAGGTACTCATGGTTGACTCAGTCAAAAGCTTTGGACTGATCCAATGCCAGTAAGTATTTCCCCCACTTCTCAACCCTGCACCGCTCTATGGCCTCCCGGACACCAAGGACAGCACTAAATGTGCTTCGACCTTTCACAGTACAATGCTGAGAAGTCGAGAGCAACTGCCCGGAAAATTCCATCAGCCTATTAAATATGATTTTTGCCAACACCTTCCTATCCGTATCGAGAAGTGCTATGGGGCGCCAATTCTCAATGTGACCTGGGTCCTTTCCCTTAGAGAGTAAAATAAGTGCAGAAAGCCTCATGGAGGGAGGGAGTTCTCCCTCTGCCAGGCCACTGTTAAAAACCTCCACGAGACGAGGTGCCAGGACGTCTGAGAATTCTTTATAGAATTCAGCTGTCAAACCATCTGGCCCAGGTGTCTTTTTTAATGTTAAACTGCCAATTGCTTCTCTGACCTCCTCCACAGATATCTCACTCTCTAAGCAATCAATTGAGGCATCCGGTTCCACAAGCCCTGGTATCCTCCCCAGAAATTCCTCCATCCTCTCTCTGCTAAGTGCCTTCTCAGACAGCAGATCAGTGTAATAGGTTCTAATGACTTCCAGGATGCCCTCTCTTCCCTCCTGCACGACACCCTTTCCATCAATCAGACCTCTGATTTCCTTTAACTCGATCTTTCGCCTACAATTCTGGTAGGGATCCGGGGAGTGGTACTTGCCATAATCCCTCTCCTGAATCAAAGACGAAAGTCGACTATACTGCAACTGCTGCATCTGAGATTTCACCCGGGAGATTCCCCCATCATCTCCTCTTTCAGAGATCAGGAAATCTAATTTCCTCCTCAGAGCATAGTAGGCATTTTTTTTTACCAAGTTTTTCTTTACTACCAGCCACTTGAAAAACCTTCGGGTCCTCTCTTTGACCTCCTCCCACCACTCCGATCTACTCCATCCTGCCTCCAACAGTGTTTCCTGTGCTTGGAAGAATTCCCTAAAAGATTGTCTTACCTTCTCTTCCTTTAAGAGCTCTGAGTTCAGCCTCCATAGGCCCCTTCCTTTCGAGATCGACTGTGAGGCATTCAAAGAAAAAGTCAAGAACCCGTGATCCGAAAATTCTACCAACCTTACCTGTGAAGGCAAAGTCTTGGAAGTTTCTTTAACAAAAAATCTATCTATTCTAGTCCTACTCTGACCACTAAAATATGTGTAACCCGTGAGGTCTGGATGGTGCCGAATATGGACATCAACCAAACCAGCCTGTCTAACCATTGATACTAAATAATTTGAATCATAGCCCGTGGCTTTTTTGGCTCCTCCCCTGTCTTTTGGCCTAACTACGGCGTTAAAATCGCCACCAAAAACAACCTGCTGGGCCGTAAAAAGAAATGGTTTGATCCTCTTGAAAAGGCATTTCCTATCCCAGGCTTTCTGGGGCCCATAAATATTGATCAGCCTCAGGTCATGCCCTCTCAAGGTGACATCTAAGATCATACACCTTCCAATTTGTAACTCAATAACCTTGTGCACAGTTACTATGCCGGCAAAAAGTACCGCCACCCCACCATAAGGCTCAGCCGCTAGAGACCAATAGGAGGGCCCACCTCTCCACTCGTTTTTGGCTTTGTGGAGAGCCGCCAACCTGTTAACCCGGGTCTCCTGCAAAAACAAAATATCAAAATCCTGGTTGTTAAAAAAATCAAAAGCCATAAATCGAGCCTTATCGGAAAGAACGGAAGCCACATTAATCGTGGCACATCGTATAGGGTGGAGATCCATGTTTCTTTGGTGATTGAGTTTCACTACCCATTATCCTTATTCACTTCTCCCCTCCACCACCATCACCATCACCACCACCAACACCACATTCCATTCTTACAACAGCCTCTCCTTCTTTCATCCCGGCTCCCTCCACACCCGAACCAGGATCCGGGGGTTTCCGGATAGAATCCTTTACAGGAGGTTCCTTTTCTATCAAGACCTGCTGTCCATTCCCCTCTTGCGACTCCTCTGTTTCTTCCATCTTCAGTTCCTCTATCTCTGATTCTACTTTTTCTTTTCCCACTAGGGATGAACCTGCTGGGTCCCATTCTAGTTCACTTTCTGATTCCCTGCCTGAACTTTCCCTACAACTGTCCTTCCTCTCCTTCTTCTTCTTTCCTCCTTCCCCACTTCCCCTCTCTCTCTGCCTCCTTTTCCTTACCTTCTTTCTCCTCAGCACCAACCCACCCTTTTCCTTTACCACCTCCCCCTCCTCTTCATCAGTGGGAACTCCCTCAAACCTATTAAATAATAATAAGTCCTCCTTAATTACTGTTTTCTTGCTTTTCCCACCTTTTATCACTAGCTGAAAACCTTCTTCCTCATCTTCTTTCCCCTTCACCCTTCCTCCCGCCAAACTCCACTCCGTCTTTCCTTCCCTCAGTTTCACTGACCCTCTTCGCACTTCTTTTCCCCTTTCTTCCACCACTCTTGGCTTATTCTTCGTCCCTAATTCTTCAATACTCTCCCTCCTACTTCTCCATTCCTTTGTTTTTTCCGCCTCCGGACACCTACTGTAAGGGTGCCCTTCACCACCACATAAATTACAACAAATATTATTGCATGACCTTGAGGTGTGGCCCAGTCCGCCGCATAAATTGCATTTGACCGCGTCGCATTCATGGCTCAAATGCCCAGGGCCACCACACTTAAAGCAAGTCTTCGGCTGGCCCTGGTAGAACACCTGAATGCGATCGCGGCCAATATACGCGGCGGACGGCAGATGTTTCACCCCCTCACAGCTTTTCGTCAAACACACATTTGCAGACCATGCTCCACCCCACACCCCCAACGTATAGTCCGACTTCTCAATGCTTAGTATTTTCTCACAATGCCTGCTCAACCAATATTTTATGTCGTTCTCTGGAATTGTCTCATTTCGCACAAGAATAGACACTCTTGTGCTATCCACCTTCCCCGTCATGAAGTAAAATTATTGAAAAAACTCCCCTCTTCCAGATCAGACAACTTTGAGAAACACTCCTGCATCACCCTGTTTGCCATAAAGGCCACATCAAACTCATTTGAGTTCACAGGGTGAATGCAGGAGTACAACTGCCTGGCCACAAAACCCAATTCAAAAAATTTCCTTAAGAAATCTACTTTTGAAGGGGCGCCCCCTTCACCCACCCACTTAAAATGTATTATTTTTCTTCTACCGAACCCTCCCGCTTCTGCATTACCTCCCCCCGCATCTCCACCCTGCCCTGAAACAATTGGATTGCTCAGTACCTTGGCATAAGAAGTTTCCACTTCCCTCAATACACCATCAGTACCTGTAGCAGCACCAAAGACAGGGGTAGGGCCTGGGGGTGGAACAAGAATAGGTATCATATTTATTTTTTCTTTACCAGGCACCAAGTTCTTGCTTTTGTCTTTATGTTTCAGAGTTACTGCACTTATCAGCTTTGCAGCGGCCCGCATACTCTCAGGTGCCTGCAAATTTCCATACACAGTTTCCACAACTTCCCTTTCATGTTCTGAAAGTAGTTTTTTTTCCAGCCTTGGTTGACCTTGGACTTTGCTAGACTTCTCACTTTCATTTTTCTTAATTTTTATACTTTCTTTTAAGTTCTCTTTGCTTCCACCTTGGCCCCCCTCCCCCCTGAAAAGCCCAACTGGGCCCCCTCCACCCAAAAAAAATTCTGGTACTCCCCCTGTTGCCTCCTTTCTTTCTTTGCTAAGGTCACTCACCTCCAGCTTACTGTCTCCAGTAAGCTCCTTTCCATTCTGCGCAGCTGTTTTGCCACTACTCATGCTGGTCGGGCCATCCTCTGACATCTTCTGCTTTACCACCGGGATCCCCGCACCACTCCTCTCTGATACCTTGGTCCTGGCACTTGCAGCTCCGTTCACCTTTCCACTCTTTCCTTTACCTGCCACATCTCCAGGATCCCCCTGCTGCCGCTGTGCTGGGCGCTCCGTCTCATTTTTTTTTCCGCCAGCCGGAGTAGTTTCAACTTCTGCCACAGACTTCCCCTCTGCCTCCATAGAAACTGGACTCTCCATTCCACTGGCCACGTCATCAGGGTTCCCTCTACTCCCTTGGTACTGTGCTACTGCTGGCTCCTCCTCCACTTCCCCGTCACCCGGGACTCCGTTCTGGGGCCGCTCCCCCTTCTCCGCTGGACCTTGCATCGCTACAGGGGAATCCTTAGCAGCTGGCAATGCTGTTAACCCTTGCCGTGCCGGAGGATTTTCTTAATTTCCCTTCTTGCTAAAATCCTCCTGGGCAGCCACCATTTTCTCCTTTATACGTGCCTGATACAGGGTAAGATCTTCTATTTGGTCCCTGTACCGTTGTCTTTCCCATACCTGACACTTGTTCCTTTTCTTCCTTGCCTCTGTGATGTGGTTATTAACTTTCTTGGATTCATATATTAACTCTTGTAATGACATTCCTGCCAGGATCTCTTCTGTACTTGAATCTTCCTCTGATTCTGAGTTTAACCCCTCCGATGCCGAACTCTCCTCCATACTGCACTCCTCCTTTTCTTTAACCCCTAACCCCCCAGCATCCGCAGATCCCCCCCTAGGAGCTAGCTTGCCCCCAAAGGTACTATCTACCTGCTCAGGAGGCTCGGGGGAGGCTTCATACCAGGATACTTTTTCCATTTCTTTTTCTTTTATTTTTTCAACCAGCGGCACCAGCCGCTCTCCTCCGTCCTGCAGCTTCCCCCTTCTCCCCTCACAGGGACTCCCGGCCATTACAGCATTCCCCCCAGGGGCTACACCACCCCCAGGGGTACCTGCTGCTGTTGACACTGTAAGGGGGGCTACCATGGACAGAGACCCTTCTTGGGGTTTCTCTGCTCCGTGCAGCGCCGATCGCCGCTCCCCTTCCTTAAACGGACCCGCAGGCACAATTTCCCCTTCAGCGAGAGGACCTTTTACAGCTCCTGCTCCAGGGCTCTCTGCTCTCTGCGTTTTTTGTTCTGAGGTACCCCCCTTTGCACGGAGGGGGTATATTGCTCACCTCTAGCCCCTGCAGGTCCTGGGCACTCAGATCT
>NW_026970161.1:377500-423256 GCF_028390025.1 Pseudophryne corroboree
CACGACATAGCCCTGAATTTTCCAATGCGTAGCTCTTTGCAAAAGAGAGATATTGGCAAGGAAAAGCTGTCTTGTACCTTTGCATTTTTCTCCCAAACGAAGGACACTAGCATTAAAATTTTAAAGCCTCCTGTTAGGGCTTCCTCTACACGGCATAGCCCTGAATTTTCTGTTGCGTAGCTCTTTGCAAAAGAGAGATATTGGCAAGGAAAAGCTGTCTTGTACCTTTGCATTTTTCTCCCAAACGAAGGACACTAGAATGAAAATTTTAAAGCCTCCTGTTAGGCCATCATCTACACGGCATAGCCCTGAATTTTCCAATGCGTAGCTCTTTGCAAAAGAGAGATATTGGCAAGGAAAAGCTGTCTTGTACCTTTGCATTTTTCTCCCAAACGAAGGACACTAGAATGAAAATTTTAAAGCCTCCTGTTAGGCCATCATCTACACGGCATAGCCCTGAATTTTCCAATGCGCAGCTCTTTGCAAAAGAGAGATATTGGCAAGGAACAGCTGTCTTGTACCTTTGCATTTTTCTCCCAAACGAAGGACACTAGAAAGAAAATTTTAAAGCCTCCTGTTAGGCCATCATCTACACGGCATAGCCCTGAATTTTCCAATGCGTAGCTCTTTGCAAAAGAGAGATATTGGCAAGGAAAAGCTGTCTTGTACCTTTACATTTTTCTCCCAAATGAAGGACACTAGAAAGAAAATTTTAAAGCCTCCTGTTAGGCCATCATCTACACGACATAGCCCTGAATTTTCCAATGCGTAGCTCTTTGCAAAAGAGAGATATTGGCAAGGAAAAGCTGTCTTGTACCTTTGCATTTTTCTCCCAAACGAAGGACACTAGAAAGAAAATTTTAAAGCCTCCTTTTAGGCCATCATCTACACGGCATAGCCCTGAATTTTCCAATGCGTAGCTCTTTGCAAAAGAGAGATATTGGCAAGGAAAAGCTGTCTTGTACCTTTGCATTTTTCTCCCATACGAAGGACACTAGAATTAAAATTTTAAAGCCTCCTGTTAGGGCTTCCTCTACACGGCATAGCCCTGAATTTTCTGTTGCGTAGCTCTTTGCAAAAGAGAGATATTGGCAAGGAAAAGCTGTCTTGTACCTTTGCATTTTTCTCCCAAACGAAGGACACTAGAATGAAAATTTTAAAGCCTCCTGTTAGGCCATCATCTACACGGCATAGCCCTGAATTTTCCAATGCGTAGCTCTTTGCAAAAGAGAGATATTGGCAAGGAAAAGCTGTCTTGTACCTTTGCATTTTTCTCCCAAACGAAGGACACTAGAATGAAAATTTTAAAGCCTCCTATCAGGCTATCATCTACACGGCATAGCCCTGAATTTTCCAATGCGCAGCTCTTTGCAAAAGAGAGATATTGGCAAGGAACAGCTGTCTTGTACCTTTGCATTTTTCTCCCAAACGAAGGACACTAGAAAGAAAATTTTAAAGCCTCCTGTTAGGCCATCATCTACATGGCATAGCCCTGAATTTTCCAATGTGTAGCTCTTTGCAAAAGAGAGATATTGGCAAGGAAAAGCTGTCTTTTACCTTTGCATTTTTCTCCGAAACGAAGGACACTAGAATGAAAATTTTAAAGCCTCCTGTTAGGGCTTCATCTACACGGTATAGCCCTGAATTTTCCAATGCGTAGCTCTTTGCAAAAGAGAGATATTGGCAAGGAAAAGCTTTCTTGTACCTTTGCATTTTTCTCCCAAACGAAGGACACTAGAAAGAAAATTTTAAAGCCTCCTGTTAGGCCATCATCTACATGGCATAGCCCTGAATTTTCCAATGCGTAGCTCTTTGCAAAAGAGAGATATTGGCAAGGAAAAGCTGTCTTTTACCTTTGCATTTTTCTCCCAAACGAAGGACACTTGAATGAAAATTTTAAAGCCTCCTGTTAGGGCTTCATCTACACGATATAGCCCTGAATTTTCCAATGCGTAGCTCTTTGCAAAAGAGAGATATTGGCAAGGAAAAGCTTTCTTGTACCTTTGCATTTTTCTCCCAAACGAAGGACACTAGAAAGAAAATTTTAAAGCCTCCTGTTAGGCCATCATCTACACGGCATAGCCCTGAATTTTCCAATGCGCAGCTCTTTGCAAAAGAGAGATATTGGCAAGGAAAAGCTGTCTTGTACCTTTGCATTTTTCTCCCAAATGAAGGACACTAGAAAGAAAATTTTAAAGCCTCCTGTTAGGCCATCATCAACACGACATAGCCCTGAATTTTCCAATGCGTAGCTCTTTGCAAAAGAGAGATATTGGCAAGGAAACGCTGTCTTGTACCTTTGCAATTTTCTCCCAAACGAAGGACACTAGAATTAAAATGTTAAAGCCTCCTGTTAGTCCTTCATCTACACGGTATAGCCCTGAATTTTCCAATGCGTAGCTCTTTGCAAAAGAGAGATATTGGCAAGGAAAAGCTGTCTTGTACCTTTGCATTTATCTCCCAAACGAAGGACACTAGAATGAAAATTTTAAAGCCTCCTGTTAGGCCATCATCTACACGACATAGCCCTGAATTTTCCAATGCGTAGCTCTTTGCAAAAGAGAGATATTGGCAAGGAAAAGCTGTCTTGTACCTTTGCATTTTTCTCCCAAACGAAGGACACTAGAATGAAAATTTTAAAGCCTCCTGTTAGGGCGTCATCTACACGGTATAGCCCTGAATTTTCCAATGCGTAGCTCTTTGCAAAAGAGAGATATTGGCAAGGAAAAGCTTTCTTGTACCTTTGCATTTTTCTCCCAAACGAAGGACACTAGAAAGAAAATTTTAAAGCCTCCTGTTAGGCCATCATCTACACGGCATAGCCCTGAATTTTCCAATGCACAGCTCTTTGCAAAAGAGAGATATTGGCAAGGAAAAGCTGTCTTGTACCTTTGCATTTTTCTCCCAAATGAAGGACACTAGAAAGAAAATTTTAAAGCCTCCTGTATTCCATTATCTACACGACATAGCCCTGAATTTTCCAATGCGTAGCTCTTTGCAAAAAAGAGATATTGGCAAGGAAAAGCTGTCTTGTACCTTTGCAATTTTCTCCCAAACGAAAGACACTAGAAAGAAAATTTTAAAGCCTCCTGTTAGTCCATCATCTACACGGCATAGCCCTGAATTTTCCAATGCGCAGCTCTTTGCAAAAGTGAGATATTGGCAAGGAAAAGCTGTCTTGTGCCTTTGCATTTTTCTCCCAAACGAAGGACACTAGAATGAAAATGTTAAAGCCTCCTGTTAGTGCTTCATCTACACGGTATAGCCCTGAATTTTCCAATGCGTAGCTCTTTGCAAAAGAGAGATATTGGCAAGGAAAAGCTGTCTTGTACCTTTGCATTTATCTCCCAAACGAAGGACACTAGAAAGAAAATTTTAAAGCCTCCTGTTAGGCCATCATCTACACGACATAGCCCTGAATTTTCCAATGCGTAGCTCTTTGCAAAAGAGAGATATTGGCAAGGAAAAGCTGTCTTGTACCTTTGCATTTTTCTCCCAAACGAAGGACACTAGAAAGAAAATTTTAAAGCCTCCTGTTAGTCCATCATCTACACGGCATAGCCCTGAATTTTCCAATGCGCAGCTCTTTGCAAAAGAGAGATATTGGCAAGGAAAAGCTGTCTTGTACCTTTGCATTTTTCTCCCAAACGAAGGACACTAGAATTAAAATGTTAAAGCCTCCTGTTAGTGCTTCATCTACACGGTATAGCCCTGAATTTTCTAATGCGTAGCTCTTTGCAAAAGAGAGATATTGGCAAGGAAAAGCTGTCTTGTACCTTTGCATTTTTCTCCCAAACGAAGGACACTAGAATGAAAATTTTAAAGCCTCCTGTTAGGGCTTCATCTACACGGTATAGCCCTGAATTTTCCAATGCGTAGCTCTTTGCAAAAGAGAGATATTGGCAAGGAAAAGCTTTCTTGTACCTTTGCATTTTTCTCCCAAACGAAGGACACTAGAAAGAAAATTTTAAAGCCTCCTGTTAGGCCATCATCTACACGGCATAGCCCTGAATTTTCCAATGCGCAGCTCTTTGCAAAAGAGAGATATTGGCAAGGAAAAGCTGTCTTGTACCTTTGCATTTTTCTCCCAAATGAAGGACACTAGAAAGAAAATTTGAAAGCCTCCTGTATTCCATTATCTACACGACATAGCCCTGAATTTTCCAATGCGTAGCTCTTTGCAAAAGAGAGATATTGGCAAGGAAAAGCTGTCTTGTACCTTTGCAATTTTCTCCCAAACGAAGGACACTAGAAAGAAAATTTTAAAGCCTCCTGTTAGTCCATCATCTACACGGCATAGCCCTGAATTTTCCAATGCGTAGCTCTTTGCAAAAGAGAGTTATTGGCAAGGAAAAGCTGTCTTGTACCGTTGCATTTTTCTCCCAATTGAAGGACACTAGAATTAAAATGTTAAAGCCTCCTGATAGTGCTTCATCTACACGGTATAGCCCTGAATTTTCCAATGCGTAGCTCTTTGCAAAAGAGAGATATTGGCAAGGAAAAGCTGTCTTGTACCTTTGCATTTTTCTCCCAAACGAAGGACACTAGAAAGAAAATTTTAAAGCCTCCTGTTAGTCCATCATCTACACGGCATAGCCCTGAATTTTCCAATGCGCAGCTCTTTGCAAAAGTGAGATATTGGCAAGGAAAAGCTGTCTTGTACCTTTGCATTTTTCTCCCAAACGAAGGACACTAGAATGAAAATTTTAAAGCCTCCTGTTAGGCCATCATCTACACGGCATAGCCCTGAATTTTCCAATGCGTAGCTCTTTGCAAAAGAGAGATATTGGCAAGGAAAAGCTGTCTTGTACCTTTGCATTTTTCTCCCAAACGAAGGACACTAGAAAGAAAATTTTAAAGCCTCCTGTTAGGCCATCATCTACACGGCATAGCCCTGAATTTTCCAATGCGCAGCTCTTTGCAAAAGAGAGATATTGGCAAGGAAACGCTGTCTTGTACCTTTGCAATTTTCTCCCAAACGAAGGACACTAGAAAGAAAATTTTAAAGCCTCCTGTTAGTCCATCATCTACACGGCATAGCCCTGAATTTTTCAATGCGCAGCTCTTTGCAAAAGTGAGATATTGGCAAGGAAAAGCTGTCTTGTACCTTTGCATTTTTCTCCCAAACGAAGGACACTAGAATGAAAATTTTAAAGCCTCCTGTTAGGCCATCATCTACACGGCATAGCCCTGAATTTTCCAATGCGTAGCTCTTTGCAAAAGAGAGATATTGGCAAGGAAAAGCTGTCTTGTACCTTTGCATTTTTTTCCCAAACGAAGGACACTAGAATTAAAATGTTAAAGCCTCCTGTTAGTGCTTCATCTACACGGTATAGCCCTGAATTTTCCAATGCGTAGCTCTTTGCAAAAGAGAGATATTGGCAAGGAAAAGCTGTCTTGTACCTTTGCATTTATCTCCCAAACGAAGGACACTAGAATGAAAATTTTAAAGCCTCCTGTTAGGCCATCATCTACACGACATAGCCCTGAATTTTCCAATGCGTAGCTCTTTGCAAAAGAGAGATATTGGCAAGGAAAAGCTGTCTTGTACCTTTGCATTTTTCTCCCAAACGAAGGACACTAGAAAGAAAATTTTAAAGCCTCCTGTTAGTCCATCATCTACACGGCATAGCCCTGAATTTTCCAATGCGCAGCTCTTTGCAAAAGTGAGATATTGGCAAGGAAAAGCTGTCTTGTACCTTTGCATTTTTCTCCCAAACGAAGGACACTAGAATGAAAATTTTAATGCCTCCTGTTAGGCCATCATCTACACGGCATAGCCCTGAATTTTCCAATGCGTAGCTCTTTGCAAAAGATAGATATTGGCAAGGAAAAGCTGTCTTGTACCTTTGCATTTTTTTCCCAAACGAAGGACACTAGAATTAAAATGTTAAAGCCTCCTGTTAGTGCTTCATCTACACGGCATAGCCCTGAATTTTCCAATGCGTAGCTCTTTGCAAAAGAGAGATATTGGCAAGGAAAAGCTGTCTTGTACCTTTGCATTTATCTCCCAAACGAAGGACACTAGAATGAAAATTTTAAAGCATCCTGTTAGGCCATCATCTACACGACATAGCCCTGAATTTTCCAATGCGTAGCTCTTTGCAAAAATGAGATATTGGCAAGGAAAAGCTGTCTTGTACCTTTGCAATTTTCTCCCAATCGAAGGACACTAGAAAGAAAATTTTAAAGCCTCCTGTTAGGCCATCATCTACACGGCATAGCCCTGAATTTTCCAATGCGTAGCTCTTTGCAAAAGAGAGATATTGGCAAGGAAAAGCTGTCTTGTACCTTTGCATTTTTTTCCCAAACGAAGGACACTAGAATTAAAATGTTAAAGCCTCCTGTTAGTGCTTCATCTACACGGTATAGCCCTGAATTTTCCAATGCGTAGCTCTTTGCAAAAGAGAGATATTGGCAAGGAAAAGCTGTCTTGTACCTTTGCATTTATCTCCCAAACGAAGGACACTAGAATGAAAATTTTAAAGCCTCCTGTTAGGCCATCATCTACACGACATAGCCCTGAATTTTCCAATGCGTAGCTCTTTGCAAAAGAGAGATATTGGCAAGGAAAAGCTGTCTTGTACCTTTGCATTTTTCTCCCAAACGAAGGACACTAGAATGAAAATTTTAAAGCCTCCTGTTAGGGATTCATCTACACGGTATAGCCCTGAATTTTCCAATGCGTAGCTCTTTGCAAAAGAGAGATATTGGCAAGGAAAAGCTTTCTTGTACCTTTGCATTTTTCTCCCAAACGAAGGACACTAGAAAGAAAATTTTAAAGCCTCCTGTTAGGCCATCATCTACACGGCATAGCCCTGAATTTTCCAATGCGCAGCTCTTTGCAAAAGAGAGATATTGGCAAGGAAAAGCTGTCTTGTACCTTTGCATTTTTCTCCCAAATGAAGGACACTAGAAAGAAAATTTTAAAGCCTCCTGTATTCCATTATCTACACGACATAGCCCTGAATTTTCCAATGCGTAGCTCTTTGCAAAAGAGAGATATTGGCAAGGAAAAGCTGTCTTGTACCTTTGCAATTTTCTCCCAAACGAAGGACACTAGAAAGAAAATTTTAAAGCCTCCTGTTAGTCCATCATCTACACGGCATAGCCCTGAATTTTCCAATGCGCAGCTCTTTGCAAAAGTGAGATATTGGCAAGGAAAAGCTGTCTTGTGCCTTTGCATTTTTCTCCCAAACGAAGGACACTATAATGAAAATTTTAAAGCCTCCTGTTAGGCCATCATCTACACGGCATAGCCCTGAATTTTCCAATGCGTAGCTCTTTGCAAAAGAGAGATATTGGCAAGGAAAAGCTGTCTTGTACCTTTGCATTTATCTCCCAAACGAAGGACACTAGAAAGAAAATTTTAAAGCCTCCTGTTAGTCCATCATCTACACGGCATAGCCCTGAATTTTCCAATGCGCAGCTCTTTGCAAAAGTGAGATATTGGCAAGGAATAGCTGTCTTGTACCTTTGCATTTTTCTCCCAAACGAAGTACACTAGAATGAAAATTTTAAAGCCTCCTGTTAGGCCATCATCTACACGGCATAGCCCTGAATTTTCTAATGCGTAGCTCTTTGCAAAAGAGAGATATTGGCAAGGAAAAGCTGTCTTGTACCTTTGCATTTTTCTCCCAAACGAAGGACACAAGAATTATGCATTTTTCTCCCAAACGAAGGACACTAGAATGAAAATTTTAAAGCCTCCTGTTAGGCCATCATCTACACGGCATAGCCCTGAATTTTCTAATGCGTAGCTCTTTGCAAAAGAGAGATATTGGCAAGGAAAAGCTGTCTTGTACCTTTGCATTTTTCTCCCAAACGAAGGACACAAGAATTAAAATGTTAAAGACTCCTGTTAGTGCTTCATCTACACGGTATAGCCCTGAATTTTCTAATGCGTAGCTCTTTGCAAAAGAGAGATATTGGCAAGGAAAAGCTGTCATGTACCTTTGCATTTATATCCCAAACGAAGGACACTAGAAAGAAAATTTTAAAGCCTCCTGTTAGGCCATCATCTACACGACATAGCCCTGAATTTTCCAATGCGTAGCTCTTTGCAAAAGAGAGATATTGGCAAGGAAAAGCTGTCTTGTACCTTTGCATTTTTCTCCCAAACGAAGGACACTAGAAAGAAAATTTTAAAAGCCTCCTGTTAGTCCATCATCTACACGGCATAGCCCTGAATTTTCCAATGCGCAGCTCTTTGAAAAAGTGAGATATTGGAAAGGAAAAGCTGTCTTGTACCTTTGCATTTATCTCCCAAACGAAGGACACTATAATGAAAATTTTAAAGCCTCCTGTTAGGCCATCATCTACACGACATAGCCCTGAATTTTCCAATGCGTAGCTCTTTGCAAAAGAGAGATATTGGCAAGGAAAAGCTTTCTTGTACCTTTGCATTTTTCTCCCAAACGAAGGACACTAGAAAGAAAATTTTAAAGCCTCCTGTTAGGCCATCATCTACACGGCATAGCCCTGAATTTTCCAATGCACAGCTCTTTGCAAAAGAGAGATATTGGCAAGGAAAAGCTGTCTTGTACCTTTGCATTTTTCTCCCAAATGAAGGACACTAGAAAGAAAATTTTAAAGCCTCCTGTATTCCATTATCTACACGACATAGCCCTGAATTTTCCAATGCGTAGCTCTTTGCAAAAGAGAGATATTGGCAAGGAAAAGCTGTCTTGTACCTTTGCAATTTTCTCCCAAACGAAGGACACTAGAAAGAAAATTGTAAAGCCTCCTGTTAGTCCATCATCTACACGGCATAGCCCTGAATTTTCCAATGCGCAGCTCTTTGCAAAAGTGAGATATTGGCAAGGAAAAGATGTCTTGTGCCTTTGCATTTTTCTCCCAAACGAAGGACACTATAATGAAAATTTTAAAGCCTCCTGTTAGGCCATCATCTACACGGCATAGCCCTGAATTTTCCAATGCGTAGCTCTTTGCAAAAGAGAGATATTGGCAAGGAAAAGCTGTCTTGTACCTTTGCATTTATCTCCCAAACGAAGGACACTAGAAAGAAAATTTTAAAGCCTCCTGTTAGTCCATCATCTACACGGCATAGCCCTGAATTTTCCAATGCCCTGCTCTTTGCAAAAGTGAGATATTGGCAAGGAATAGCTGTCTTGTACCTTTGCATTTTTCTCCCAAACGAAGGACACTAGAATGAAAATTTTAAAGCCTCCTGTTAGGCCATCATCTACACGACATAGCCCTGAATTTTCCAATGCGTAGCTCTTTGCAAAAGAGAGATATTGGCAAGGAAAAGCTGTCTTGTACCTTTGCATTTTTCTCCCAAACGAAGGACACTAGAATGAAAATTTTAAAGCCTCCTGTTAGGGCTTCATCTACACGGTATAGCCCTGAATTTTCCAATGCGTAGCTCTTTGCAAAAGAGAGATATTGGCAAGGAAAAGCTTTCTTGTACCTTTGCATTTTTCTCCCAAACGAAGGACACTAGAAAGAAAATTTTAAAGCCTCCTGTT
This sequence comes from Pseudophryne corroboree, assembly GCF_028390025.1. Classification (NCBI taxonomy): domain Eukaryota; kingdom Metazoa; phylum Chordata; class Amphibia; order Anura; family Myobatrachidae; genus Pseudophryne; species Pseudophryne corroboree. Next base: position 386,992 of record NW_026970161.1, read on the forward strand.
AGGCCATCATCTACACGGCATAGCCCTGAATTTTCCAATGCGCAGCTCTTTGCAAAAGAGAGATATTGGCAAGGAAAAGCTGTCTTTTACCTTTGCATTTTTCTCCCAAATGAAGAACACTAGAAAGAAAATTTTAAAGCCTCCTGTTAGGCCATTATCTACAAGACATAGCCCTGAATTTTCCAATGCGTAGCTCTTTGCAAAAGAGAGATATTGGCAAGGAAAAGCTGTCTTGTACCTTTGCAATTTTCTCCCAAACGAAGGACACTAGAAAGAAAATTTTAAAGCCTCCTGTTAGTCCATCATCTACACGGCATAGCCCTGAATTTTCCAATGCGCAGCTCTTTGCAAAAGTGAGATATTGGCAAGGAAAAGCTGTCTTGTGCCTTTGCATTTTTCTCCCAAACGTAGGACACTAGAATGAAAATTTTAAAGCCTCCTGTTAGTGCTTCATCTACACGGTATAGCCCTGAATTTTCCAATGCGTAGCTCTTTGCAAATGAGAGATATTGGCAAGGAAAAGCTGTCTTGTACCTTTGCATTTATCTCCCAAACGAAGGACACTAGAAAGAAAATTTTAAAGCCTCCTGTTAGGCCATCATCTACACGACATAGCCCTGAATTTTCCAATGCGTAGCTCTTTGCAAAAGAGAGATATTGGCAAGGAAAAGCTGTCTTGTACCTTTGCATTTTTCTCCCAAACAAAGGACACTAGAAAGAAAATTTTAAAGCCTCCTGTTAGTCCATCATCTACACGGCATAGCCCTGAATTTTCCAATGCGCAGCTCTTTGCAAAAGAGAGATATTGGCAAGGAAACGCTGTCTTGTACCTTTGCAATTTTCTCCCAAACGAAGGACACTAGAAAGAAAATTTTAAAGCCTCCTGTTAGTCCATCATCTACACGGCATAGCCCTGAATTTTTCAATGCGCAGCTCTTTGCAAAAGTGAGATATTGGCAAGGAAAAGCTGTCTTGTGCCTTTGCATTTTTCTCCCAAACGAAGGACACTATAATGAAAATTTTAAAGCCTCCTGTTAGGCCATCATCTACACGGCATAGCCCTGAATTTTCCAATGCGTAGCTCTTTGCAAAAGAGAGATATTGGCAAGGAAAAGCTGTCTTGTACCGTTGCATTTTTCTCCCAAACGAAGGACACTAGAATTAAAATGTTAAAGCCTCCTGATAGTGCTTCATCTACACGGTATAGCCCTGAATTTTCCAATGCGTAGCTCTTTGCAAAAGAGAGATATTGGCAAGGAAAAGCTGTCTTGTACCTTTGCATTTATCTCCCAAACGAAGGACACTAGAAAGAAAATTTTAAAGCCTCCTGTTAGGCCATCATCTACACGACATAGCCCTGAATTTTCCAATGCGTAGCTCTTTGCAAAAGAGAGATATTGGCAAGGAAAAGCTGTCTTGTACCTTTGCATTTTTCTCCCAAACGAAGGACACTAGAAAGAAAATTTTAAAGCCTCCTGTTAGTCCATCATCTACACGGCATAGCCCTGAATTTTCCAATGCGCAGCTCTTTGCAAAAGTGAGATATTGGCAAGGAAAAGCTGTCTTGTACCTTTGCATTTTTCTCCCAAACGAAGGACACTAGAATGAAAATTTTAAAGCCTCCTGTTAGGCCATCATCTACACGGCATAGCCCTGAATTTTCCAATGCGTAGCTCTTTGCAAAAGAGAGATATTGGCAAGGAAAAGCTGTCTTGTACCTTTGCATTTTTCTCCCAAACGAAGGACACTAGAAAGAAAATTTTAAAGCCTCCTGTTAGGCCATCATCTACACGGCATAGCCCTGAATTTTCCAATGCGCAGCTCTTTGCAAAAGAGAGATATTGGCAAGGAAACGCTGTCTTGTACCTTTGCAATTTTCTCCCAAACGAAGGACACTAGAAAGAAAATTTTAAAGCCTCCTGTTAGTCCATCATCTACACGGCATAGCCCTGAATTTTTCAATGCGCAGCTCTTTGCAAAAGTGAGATATTGGCAAGGAAAAGCTGTCTTGTACCTTTGCATTTTTCTCCCAAACGAAGGACACTAGAATGAAAATTTTAAAGCCTCCTGTTAGGCCATCATCTACACGGCATAGCCCTGAATTTTCCAATGCGTAGCTCTTTGCAAAAGAGAGATATTGGCAAGGAAAAGCTGTCTTGTACCTTTGCATTTTTTTCCCAAACGAAGGACACTAGAATTAAAATGTTAAAGCCTCCTGTTAGTGCTTCATCTACACGGTATAGCCCTGAATTTTCCAATGCGTAGCTCTTTGCAAAAGAGAGATATTGGCAAGGAAAAGCTGTCTTGTACCTTTGCATTTATCTCCCAAACGAAGGACACTAGAATGAAAATTTTAAAGCCTCCTGTTAGGCCATCATCTACACGACATAGCCCTGAATTTTCCAATGCGTAGCTCTTTGCAAAAGAGAGATATTGGCAAGGAAAAGCTGTCTTGTACCTTTGCATTTTTCTCCCAAACGAAGGACACTAGAATTAAAATGTTAAAGCCTCCTGTTAGTGCTTCATCTACACGGTATAGCCCTGAATTTTCCAATGCGTAGCTCTTTGCAAAAGAGAGATATTGGCAAGGAAAAGCTGTCTTGTACCTTTGCATTTATCTCCCAAACGAAGGACACTAGAAAGAAAATTTTAAAGCCTCCTGTTAGGCCATCATCTACACGACATAGCCCTGAATTTTCCAATGCGTAGCTCTTTGCAAAAGAGAGATATTGGCAAGGAAAAGCTGTCTTGTACCTTTGCATTTTTCTCCCAAACGAAGGACACTAGAATGAAAATTTTAAAGCCTCCTGTTAGTCCATCATCTACACGGCATAGCCCTGAATTTTCCAATGCGCAGCTCTTTGCAAAAGTGAGATATTGGCAAGGAAAAGCTGTCTTGTACCTTTGCATTTTTCTCCCAAACGAAGGACACTAGAATGAAAATTTTAATGCCTCCTGTTAGGCCATCATCTACACGGCATAGCCCTGAATTTTCCAATGCGTAGCTCTTTGCAAAAGAGAGATATTGGCAAGGAAAAGCAGTCTTGTACCTTTGCATTTTTTTCCCAAACGAAGGACACTAGAATTAAAATGTTAAAGCCTCCTGTTAGTGCTTCATCTACACGGCATAGCCCTGAATTTTCCAATGCGTAGCTCTTTGCAAAAGAGAGATATTGGCAAGGAAAAGCTGTCTTGTACCTTTGCATTTTTCTCCCAAACGAAGGACACTAGAAAGAAAATTTTAAAGCCTCCTTTTAGGCCATCATCTACACGGCATAGCCCTGAATTTTCCAATGCGTAGCTCTTTGCAAAAGAGAGATATTGGCAAGGAAAAGCTGTCTTGTACCTTTGCATTTTTCTCCCATACGAAGGACACTAGAATTAAAATTTTAAAGCCTCCTGTTAGGGCTTCCTCTACACGGCATAGCCCTGAATTTTCTGTTGCGTAGCTCTTTGCAAAAGAGAGATATTGGCAAGGAAAAGCTGTCTTGTACCTTTGCATTTTTCTCCCAAATGAAGGACACTAGAAAGAAAATTTTAAAGCCTCCTGTTAGGCCATCATCAACACGACATAGCCCTGAATTTTCCAATGCGTAGCTCTTTGCAAAAGAGAGATATTGGCAAGGAAACGCTGTCTTGTACCTTTGCAATTTTCTCCCAAACGAAGGACACTAGAATTAAAATGTTAAAGCCTCCTGTTAGTCCTTCATCTACACGGTATAGCCCTGAATTTTCCAATGCGTAGCTCTTTGCAAAAGAGAGATATTGGCAAGGAAAAGCTGTCTTGTACCTTTGCATTTATCTCCCAAACGAAGGACACTAGAATGAAAATTTTAAAGCCTCCTGTTAGGCCATCATCTACACGACATAGCCCTGAATTTTCCAATGCGTAGCTCTTTGCAAAAGAGAGATATTGGCAAGGAAAAGCTGTCTTGTACCTTTGCATTTTTCTCCCAAACGAAGGACACTAGAATGAAAATTTTAAAGCCTCCTGTTAGGGCGTCATCTACACTGTATAGCCCTGAATTTTCCAATGCGTAGCTCTTTGCAAAAGAGAGATATTGGCAAGGAAAAGCTTTCTTGTACCTTTGCATTTTTCTCCCAAACGAAGGACACTAGAAAGAAAATTTTAAAGCCTCCTGTTAGGCCATCATCTACACGGCATAGCCCTGAATTTTCCAATGCACAGCTCTTTGCAAAAGAGAGATATTGGCAAGGAAAAGCTGTCTTGTACCTTTGCATTTTTCTCCCAAATGAAGGACACTAGAAAGAAAATTTTAAAGCCTCCTGTATTCCATTATCTACACGACATAGCCCTGAATTTTCCAATGCGTAGCTCTTTGCAAAAGAGAGATATTGGCAAGGAAAAGCTGTCTTGTACCTTTGCAATTTTCTCCCAAACGAAAGACACTAGAAAGAAAATTTTAAAGCCTCCTGTTAGTCCATCATCTACACGGCATAGCCCTGAATTTTCCAATGCGCAGCTCTTTGCAAAAGTGAGATATTGGCAAGGAAAAGCTGTCTTGTGCCTTTGCATTTTTCTCCCAAACGAAGGACACTAGAATGAAAATGTTAAAGCCTCCTGTTAGTGCTTCATCTACACGGTATAGCCCTGAATTTTCCAATGCGTAGCTCTTTGCAAAAGAGAGATATTGGCAAGGAAAAGCTGTCTTGTACCTTTGCATTTTTCTCCCAAACGAAGGACACTAGAATGAAAATGTTAAAGCCTCCTGTTAGTGCTTCATCTACACGGTATAGCCCTGAATTTTCCAATGCGTAGCTCTTTGCAAAAGAGAGATATTGGCAAGGAAAAGCTGTCTTGTACCTTTGCATTTTTCTCCCAAACGAAGGACACTAGAATTAAAATGTTAAAGCCTCCTGTTAGTGCTTCATCTACACGGTATAGCCCTGAATTTTCCAATGCGTAGCTCTTTGCAAAAGAGAGATATTGGCAAGGAAAAGCTGTCTTGTACCTTTGCATTTATCTCCCAAACGAAGGACACTAGAAAGAAAATTTTAAAGCCTCCTGTTAGGCCATCATCTACACGACATAGCCCTGAATTTTCCAATGCGTAGCTCTTTGCAAAAGAGAGATATTGGCAAGGAAAAGCTGTCTTGTACCTTTGCATTTTTCTCCCAAACGAAGGACACTAGAAAGAAAATTTTAAAGCCTCCTGTTAGTCCATCATCTACACGGCATAGCCCTGAATTTTCCAATGCGCAGCTCTTTGCAAAAGAGAGATATTGGCAAGGAAAAGCTGTCTTGTACCTTTGCATTTTTCTCCCAAACGAAGGACACTAGAATTAAAATGTTAAAGCCTCCTGTTAGTGCTTCATCTACACGGTATAGCCCTGAATTTTCTAATGCGTAGCTCTTTGCAAAAGAGAGATATTGGCAAGGAAAAGCTGTCTTGTACCTTTGCATTTATCTCCCAAACGAAGGACACTAGAAAGAAAATTTTAAAGCCTCCTGTTAGGCCATCATCTACACGACATAGCCCTGAATTTTCCAATGCGTAGCTCTTTGCAAAAGAGAGATATTGGCAAGGAAAAGCTGTCTTGTACCTTTGCATTTTTCTCCCAAACGAAGGACACTAGAAAGAAAATTTTAAAGCCTCCTGTTAGTCCATCATCTACACGGCATAGCCCTGAATTTTCCAATGCGCAGCTCTTTGCAAAAGTGAGATATTGGCAAGGAAAAGGTGTCTTGTACCTTTGCATTTTTCTCCCAAACGAAGGACACTAGAATGAAAATTTTAAAGCCTCCTGTTAGGCCATCATCTACACGGCATAGCCCTGAATTTTCCAATGCGTAGCTCTTTGCAAAAGAGAGATATTGGCAAGGAAAAGCTGTCTTGTACCTTTGCATTTTTCTCCCAAACGAAGGACACTAGAAAGAAAATTTTAAAGCCTCCTGTTAGGCCATCATCTACACGGCATAGCCCTGAATTTTCCAATGCGCAGCTCTTTGCAAAAGAGAGATATTGGCAAGGAAACGCTGTCTTGTACCTTTGCAATTTTCTCCCAAACGAAGGACACTAGAAAGAAAATTTTAAAGCCTCCTGTTAGTCCATCATCTACACGGCATAGCCCTGAATTTTTCAATGCGCAGCTCTTTGCAAAAGTGAGATATTGGCAAGGAAAAGCTGTCTTGTACCTTTGCATTTTTCTCCCAAACGAAGGACACTAGAATGAAAATTTTAAAGCCTCCTGTTAGGCCATCATCTACACGGCATAGCCCTGAATTTTCCAATGCGTAGCTCTTTGCAAAAGAGAGATATTGGCAAGGAAAAGCTGTCTTGTACCTTTGCATTTTTTTCCCAAACGAAGGACACTAGAATTAAAATGTTAAAGCCTCCTGTTAGTGCTTCATCTACACGGTATAGCCCTGAATTTTCCAATGCGTAGCTCTTTGCAAAAGAGAGATATTGGCAAGGAAAAGCTGTCTTGTACCTTTGCATTTATCTCCCAAACGAAGGACACTAGAATGAAAATTTTAAAGCCTCCTGTTAGGCCATCATCTACACGACATAGCCCTGAATTTTCCAATGCGTAGCTCTTTGCAAAAGAGAGATATTGGCAAGGAAAAGCTGTCTTGTACCTTTGCATTTTTCTCCCAAACGAAGGACACTAGAATTAAAATGTTAAAGCCTCCTGTTAGTGCTTCATCTACACGGTATAGCCCTGAATTTTCCAATGCGTAGCTCTTTGCAAAAGAGAGATATTGGCAAGGAAAAGCTGTCTTGTACCTTTGCATTTATCTCCCAAACGAAGGACACTAGAAAGAAAATTTTAAAGCCTCCTGTTAGGCCATCATCTACACGACATAGCCCTGAATTTTCCAATGCGTAGCTCTTTGCAAAAGAGAGATATTGGCAAGGAAAAGCTGTCTTGTACCTTTGCATTTTTCTCCCAAACGAAGGACACTAGAAAGAAAATTTTAAAGCCTCCTGTTAGTCCATCATCTACACGGCATAGCCCTGAATTTTCCAATGCGCAGCTCTTTGCAAAAGTGAGATATTGGCAAGGAAAAGCTGTCTTGTACCTTTGCATTTTTCTCCCAAACGAAGGACACTAGAATGAAAATTTTAATGCCTCCTGTTAGGCCATCATCTACACGGCATAGCCCTGAATTTTCCAATGCGTAGCTCTTTGCAAAAGAGAGATATTGGCAAGGAAAAGCTGTCTTGTACCTTTGCATTTTTTTCCCAAACGAAGGACACTAGAATTAAAATGTTAAAGCCTCCTGTTAGTGCTTCATCTACACGGCATAGCCCTGAATTTTCCAATGCGTAGCTCTTTGCAAAAGAGAGATATTGGCAAGGAAAAGCTGTCTTGTACCTTTGCATTTATCTCCCAAACGAAGGACACTAGAATGAAAATTTTAAAGCCTCCTGTTAGGCCATCATCTACACGACATAGCCCTGAATTTTCCAATGCGTAGCTCTTTGCAAAAATGAGATATTGGCAAGGAAAAGCTGTCTTGTACCTTTGCAATTTTCTCCCGATCGAAGGACACTAGAAAGAAAATTTTAAAGCCTCCTGTTAGGCCATCATCTACACGGCATAGCCCTGAATTTTCCAATGCGTAGCTCTTTGCAAAAGAGAGATATTGGCAAGGAAAAGCTGTCTTGTACCTTTGCATTTTTTTCCCAAACGAAGGACACTAGAATTAAAATGTTAAAGCCTCCTGTTAGTGCTTCATCTACACGGTATAGCCCTGAATTTTCCAATGCGTAGCTCTTTGCAAAAGAGAGATATTGGCAAGGAAAAGCTGTCTTGTACCTTTGCATTTATCTCCCAAACGAAGGACACTAGAATGAAAATTTTAAAGCCTCCTGTTAGGCCATCATCTACACGACATAGCCCTGAATTTTCCAATGCGTAGCTCTTTGCAAAAGAGAGATATTGGCAAGGAAAAGCTGTCTTGTACCTTTGCATTTTTCTCCCAAATGAAGGACACTAGAAAGAAAATTTTAAAGCCTCCTGTATTCCATTATCTACACGACATAGCCCTGAATTTTCCAATGCGTAGCTCTTTGCAAAAGAGAGATATTGGCAAGGAAAAGCTGTCTTGTACCTTTGCAATTTTCTCCCAAACGAAGGACACTAGAAAGAAAATTTAAAAGCCTCCTGTTAGTCCATCATCTACACGGCATAGCCCTGAATTTTCCAATGCGCAGCTCTTTGCAAAAGTGAGATATTGGCAAGGAAAAGCTGTCTTGTGCCTTTGCATTTTTCTCCCAAACGAAGGACACTATAATGAAAATTTTAAAGCCTCCTGTTAGGCCATCATCTACACGGCATAGCCCTGAATTTTCCAATGCGTAGCTCTTTGCAAAAGAGAGATATTGGCAAGGAAAAGCTGTCTTGTACCTTTGCATTTATCTCCAAAACGAAGGACACTAGAAAGAAAATTTTAAAGCCTCCTGTTAGTCCATCATCTACACGGCATAGCCCTGAATTTTCCAATGCGCAGCTCTTTGCAAAAGTGAGATATTGGCAAGGAATAGCTGTCTTGTACCTTTGCATTTTTCTCCCAAACGAAGGACACTAGAATGAAAATTTTAAAGCCTCCTGTTAGGCCATCATCTACACGGCATAGCCCTGAATTTTCTAATGCGTAGCTCTTTGCAAAAGAGAGATATTGGCAAGGAAAAGCTGTCTTGTACCTTTGCATTTTTCTCCCAAACGAAGGACACAAGAATTAAAATGTTAAAGACTCCTGTTAGTGCTTCATCTACACGGTATAGCCCTGAATTTTCTAATGCGTAGCTCTTTGCAAAAGAGAGATATTGGCAAGGAAAAGCTGTCTTGTACCTTTGCATTTATATCCCAAACGAAGGACACTAGAAAGAAAATTTTAAAGCCTCCTGTTAGGCCTTCATCTACACGACATAGCCCTGAATTTTCCAATGCGTAGCTCTTTGCAAAAGAGAGATATTGGCAAGGAAAAGCTGTCTTGTACCTTTGCATTTTTCTCCCAAACGAAGGACACTAGAAAGAAAATTTTAAAGCCTCCTGTTAGTCCATCATCTACACGGCATAGCCCTGAATTTTCCAATGCGCAGCTCTTTGAAAAAGTGAGATATTGGCAAGGAAAAGCTGTCTTGTACCTTTGCATTTATCTCCCAAACGAAGGACACTAGAATGAAAATTTTAAAGCCTCCTGTTAGGCCATCATCTACACGACATAGCCCTGAATTTTCCAATGCGTAGCTCTTTGCAAAAGAGAGATATTGGCAAGGAAAAGCTGTCTTGTACCTTTGCATTTTTCTCCCAAACGAAGGACACTAGAATGAAAATTTTAAAGCCTCCTGTTAGGGATTCATCTACACGGTATAGCCCTGAATTTTCCAATGCGTAGCTCTTTGCAAAAGAGAGATATTGGCAAGGAAAAGCTTTCTTGTACCTTTGCATTTTTCTCCCAAACGAAGGACACTAGAAAGAAAATTTTAAAGCCTCCTGTTAGGCCATCATCTACACGGCATAGCCCTGAATTTTCCAATGCGCAGCTCTTTGCAAAAGAGAGATATTGGCAAGGAAAAGCTGTCTTGTACCTTTGCATTTTTCTCCCAAATGAAGGACACTAGAAAGAAAATTTTAAAGCCTCCTGTATTCCATTATCTACACGACATAGCCCTGAATTTTCCAATGCGTAGCTCTTTGCAAAAGAGAGATATTGGCAAGGAAAAGCTGTCTTGTACCTTTGCAATTTTCTCCCAAACGAAGGACACTAGAATGAAAATTTTAAAGCCTCCTGTTAGGCCATCATCTACACGGCATAGCCCTGAATTTTCTAATGCGTAGCTCTTTGCAAAAGAGAGATATTGGCAAGGAAAAGCTGTCTTGTACCTTTGCATTTTTCTCCCAAACGAAGGACACAAGAATTAAAATGTTAAAGACTCCTGTTAGTGCTTCATCTACACGGTATAGCCCTGAATTTTCTAATGCGTAGCTCTTTGCAAAAGAGAGATATTGGCAAGGAAAAGCTGTCTTGTACCTTTGCATTTATATCCCAAACGAAGGACACTAGAAAGAAAATTTTAAAGCCTCCTGTTAGGCCATCATCTACACGACATAGCCCTGAATTTTCCAATGCGTAGCTCTTTGCAAAAGAGAGATATTGGCAAGGAAAAGCTGTCTTGTACCTTTGCATTTTTCTCCCAAACGAAGGACACTAGAAAGAAAATTTTAAAGCCTCCTGTTAGGCCATCATCTACACGGCATAGCCCTGAATTTTCCAATGCGTAGCTCTTTGCAAAAGAGAGATATTGGCAAGGAAAAGCTGTCTTGTACCTTTGCATTTATCTCCCAAACGAAGGACACTAGAAAGAAAATTTTAAAGCCTCCTGTTAGTCCATCATCTACACGGCATAGCCCTGAATTTTCCAATGCGCAGCTCTTTGCAAAAGTGAGATATTGGCAAGGAATAGCTGTCTTGTACCTTTGCATTTTTCTCCCAAACGAAGGACACTAGAATGAAAATTTTAAAGCCTCCTGTTAGGCCATCATCTACACGGCATAGCCCTGAATTTTCCAATGCGTAGCTCTTTGCAAAAGAGAGATATTGGCAAGGAAAAGCTGTCTTGTACCTTTGCATTTTTCTCCCAAACGAAGGACACTAGAAAGAAAATTTTAAAGCCTCCTGTTAGTCCATCATCTACACGGCATAGCCCTGAATTTTCCAATGCGCAGCTCTTTGAAAAAGTGAGATATTGGCAAGGAAAAGCTGTCTTGTACCTTTGCATTTATCTCCCAAACGAAGGACACTAGAATGAAAATTTTAAAGCCTCCTGTTAGGCCATCATCTACACGACATAGCCCTGAATTTTCCAATGCGTAGCTCTTTGCAAAAGAGAGATATTGGCAAGGAAAAGCTGTCTTGTACCTTTGCATTTTTCTCCCAAACGAAGGACACTAGAATGAAAATTTTAAAGCCTCCTGTTAGGGATTCATCTACACGGTATAGCCCTGAATTTTCCAATGCGTAGCTCTTTGCAAAAGAGAGATATTGGCAAGGAAAAGCTTTCTTGTACCTTTGCATTTTTCTCCCAAACGAAGGACACTAGAAAGAAAATTTTAAAGCCTCCTGTTAGGCCATCATCTACACGGCATAGCCCTGAATTTTCCAATGCGCAGCTCTTTGCAAAAGAGAGATATTGGCAAGGAAAAGCTGTCTTGTACCTTTGCATTTTTCTCCCAAATGAAGGACACTAGAAAGAAAATTTTAAAGCCTCCTGTATTCCATTATCTACACGACATAGCCCTGAATTTTCCAATGCGTAGCTCTTTGCAAAAGAGAGATATTGGCAAGGAAAAGCTGTCTTGTACCTTTGCAATTTTCTCCCAAACGAAGGACACTAGAAAGAAAATTTTAAAGCCTCCTGTTAGTCCATCATCTACACGGCATAGCCCTGAATTTTCCAATGCGCAGCTCTTTGCAAAAGTGAGATATTGGCAAGGAAAAGCTGTCTTGTGCCTTTGCATTTTTCTCCCAAACGAAGGACACTATAATGAAAATTTTAAAGCCTCCTGTTAGGCCATCATCTACACGGCATAGCCCTGAATTTTCCAATGCGTAGCTCTTTGCAAAAGAGAGATATTGGCAAGGAAAAGCTGTCTTGTACCTTTGCATTTATCTCCCAAACGAAGGACACTAGAAAGAAAATTTTAAAGCCTCCTGTTAGTCCATCATCTACACGGCATAGCCCTGAATTTTCCAATGCGCAGCTCTTTGCAAAAGTGAGATATTGGCAAGGAATAGCTGTCTTGTACCTTTGCATTTTTCTCCCAAACGAAGGACACTAGAATGAAAATTTTAAAGCCTCCTGTTAGGCCATCATCTACACGGCATAGCCCTGAATTTTCTAATGCGTAGCTCTTTGCAAAAGAGAGATATTGGCAAGGAAAAGCTGTCTTGTACCTTTGCATTTTTCTCCCAAACGAAGGACACAAGAATTAAAATGTTAAAGACTCCTGTTAGTGCTTCATCTACACGGTATAGCCCTGAATTTTCTAATGCGTAGCTCTTTGCAAAAGAGAGATATTGGCAAGGAAAAGCTGTCTTGTACCTTTGCATTTATATCCCAAACGAAGGACACTAGAAAGAAAATTTTAAAGCCTCCTGTTAGGCCATCATCTACACGACATAGCCCTGAATTTTCCAATGCGTAGCTCTTTGCAAAAGAGAGATATTGGCAAGGAAAAGCTGTCTTGTACCTTTGCATTTTTCTCCCAAACGAAGGACACTAGAAAGAAAATTTTAAAGCCTCCTGTTAGTCCATCATCTACACGGCATAGCCCTGAATTTTCCAATGCGCAGCTCTTTGAAAAAGTGAGATATTGGCAAGGAAAAGCTGTCTTGTACCTTTGCATTTATCTCCCAAACGAAGGACACTAGAATGAAAATTTTAAAGCCTCCTGTTAGGCCATCATCTACACGACATAGCCCTGAATTTTCCAATGCGTAGCTCTTTGCAAAAGAGAGATATTGGCAAGGAAAAGCTGTCTTGTACCTTTGCATTTTTCTCCCAAACGAAGGACACTAGAATGAAAATTTTAAAGCCTCCTGTTAGGGATTCATCTACACGGTATAGCCCTGAATTTTCCAATGCGTAGCTCTTTGCAAAAGAGAGATATTGGCAAGGAAAAGCTTTCTTGTACCTTTGCATTTTTCTCCCAAACGAAGGACACTAGAAAGAAAATTTTAAAGCCTCCTGTTAGGCCATCATCTATACGGCATAGCCCTGAATTTTCCAATGCGCAGCTCTTTGCAAAAGAGAGATATTGGCAAGGAAAAGCTGTCTTGTACCTTTGCATTTTTCTCCCAAATGAAGGACACTAGAAAGAAAATTTTAAAGCCTCCTGTATTCCATTATCTACACGACATAGCCCTGAATTTTCCAATGCGTAGCTCTTTGCAAAAGAGAGATATTGGCAAGGAAAAGCTGTCTTGTACCTTTGCAATTTTCTCCCAAACGAAGGACACTAGAAAGAAAATTTTAAAGCCTCCTGTTAGTCCATCATCTACACGGCATAGCCCTGAATTTTCCAATGCGCAGCTCTTTGCAAAAGTGAGATATTGGCAAGGAAAAGCTGTCTTGTGCCTTTGCATTTTTCTCCCAAACGAAGGACACTATAATGAAAATTTTAAAGCCTCCTGTTAGGCCATCATCTACACGGCATAGCCCTGAATTTTCCAATGCGTAGCTCTTTGCAAAAGAGAGATATTGGCAAGGAAAAGCTGTCTTGTACCTTTGCATTTATCTCCCAAACGAAGGACACTAGAAAGAAAATTTTAAAGCCTCCTGTTAGTCCATCATCTACACGGCATAGCCCTGAATTTTCCAATGCGCAGCTCTTTGCAAAAGTGAGATATTGGCAAGGAATAGCTGTCTTGTACCTTTGCATTTTTCTCCCAAACGAAGGACACTAGAAAGAAAATTTTAAAGCCTACTGTTAGGCCATCATCTACACGGCATAGCCCTGAATTTTCCAATGCGCAGCTCTTTGCAAAAGAGAGATATTGGCAAGGAAAAGCTGTCTTTTACCTTTGCATTTTTCTCCCAAATGAAGAACACTAGAAAGAAAATTTTAAAGCCTCCTGTTAGTCCATCATCTACACGGCATAGCCCTGAATTTTCCAATGCGCAGCTCTTTGCAAAAGTGAGATATTGGCAAGGAAAAGCTGTCTTGTGCCTTTGCATTTTTCTCCCAAACGAAGGACACTAGAATGAAAATTTTAAAGCCTCCTGTTAGTGCTTCATCTACACGGTATAGCCCTGAATTTTCCAATGCGTAGCTCTTTGCAAATGAGAGATATTGGCAAGGAAAAGCTGTCTTGTACCTTTGCATTTATCTCCCAAACGAAGGACACTAGAAAGAAAATTTTAAAGCCTCCTGTTAGGCCATCATCTACACGACATAGCCCTGAATTTTCCAATGCGTAGCTCTTTGCAAAAGAGAGATATTGGCAAGGAAAAGCTGTCTTGTACCTTTGCATTTTTCTCCCAAACAAAGGACACTAGAAAGAAAATTTTAAAGCCTCCTGTTAGTCCATCATCTACACGGCATAGCCCTGAATTTTCCAATGCGCAGCTCTTTGCAAAAGAGAGATATTGGCAAGGAAACGCTGTCTTGTACCTTTGCAATTTTCTCCCAAACGAAGGACACTAGAAAGAAAATTTTAAAGCCTCCTGTTAGTCCATCATCTACACGGCATAGCCCTGAATTTTTCAATGCGCAGCTCTTTGCAAAAGTGAGATATTGGCAAGGAAAAGCTGTCTTGTACCTTTGCATTTTTCTCCCAAACGAAGGACACTAGAATGAAAATTTTAAAGCCTCCTGTTAGTGCATCATCTACACGGTATAGCCCTGAATTTTCCAATGCGTAGCTCTTTGCAAAAGAGAGATATTGGCAAGGAAAAGCTGTCTTGTACCTTTGCATTTATCTCCCAAACGAAGGACACTAGAATGAAAATTTTAAAGCCTCCTGTTAGGGCTTCATCTACACGGTATAGCCCTAAATTTTCCAATGCGTAGTTCTTTGCAAAAGAGAGATATTGGCAAGGAAAAGCTTTCTTGTACCTTTGCATTTTTCTCCCAAATGAAGGACACTAGAAAGAAAATTTTAAAGCCTCCTGTTAGGCCATCATCTACACGGCATAGCCCTGAATTTTCCAATGCGCAGCTCTTTGCAAAAGAGAGATATTGGCAAGGAAAAGCTGTCTTGTACCTTTGCATTTTTCTCCCAAATGAAGAACACTAGAAAGAAAATTTTAAAGCCTCCTGTTAGGCCATTATCTACACGACATAGCCCTGAATTTTCCAATGCGTAGCTCTTTGCAAAAGAGAGATATTGGCAAGGAAAAGCTGTCTTGTACCTTTGCAATTTTCTCCCAAACGAAGGACACTAGAAAGAAAATTATAAAGCCTCCTGTTAGTCCATCATCTACACGGCATAGCCCTGAATTTTCCAATGCGCAGCTCTTTGCAAAAGTGAGATATTGGCAAGGAAAAGCTGTCTTGTGCCTTTGCATTTTTCTCCCAAACGAAGGACACTAGAATGAAAATTTTAAAGCCTCCTGTTAGGCCATCATCTACACGGCATAGCCCTGAATTTTCCAATGCGTAGCTCTTTGCAAAAGAGAGATATTGGCAAGGAAAAGCTGTCTTGTACCTTTGCATTTTTCTCCCAAACGAAGGACACTAGAATTAAAATGTTAAAGCCTCCTGTTAGTGCTTCATCTACACGGTATAGCCCTGAATTTTCCAATGCGTAGCTCTTTGCAAAAGAGAGATATTGGCAAGGAAAAGCTGTCTTGTACCTTTGCATTTATCTCCCAAACGAAGGACACTAGAAAGAAAATTTTAAAGCTTCCTGTTAGGCCATCATCTACACGACATAGCCCTGAATTTTCCAATGCGTAGCTCTTTGCAAAAGAGAGATATTGGCAAGGAAAAGCTGTCTTGTACCTTTGCATTTTTCTCCCAAACAAAGGACACTAGAAAGAAAATTTTAAAGCCTCCTGTTAGTCCATCATCTACACGGCATAGCCCTGAATTTTCCAATGCGCAGCTCTTTGCAAAAGTGAGATATTGGCAAGGAAAAGCTGTCTTGTACCTTTGCATTTTTCTCCCAAACGAAGGACACTAGAATGAAAATATTAAAGCCTCCTGTTAGGCCATCATCTACACGGCACAGCCCTGAATTTTCTAATGCGTAGCTCTTTGCAAAAGAGAGATATTAGCAAGGAAATGATGTCTTGTACCTTTGCATTTTTCTCCCAAACGAAGGACACTAGAATTAAAATGTTAAAGCCTCCTGTTAGTGCTTCATCTACACGGTATAGCCCTGAATTTTCCAATGCGTAGCTCTTTGCAAAAGAGAGATATTGGCAAGGAAAAGCTGTCTTGTACCTTTGCATTTATCTCCCAAACGAAGGACACTAGAAAGAAAATTTTAAAACCTCCTGTTAGGCCATCATCTACACGACATAGCCCTGAATTTTCCAATGCGTAGCTCTTTGCAAAAGAGAGATAGTGGCAAGGAAAAGCTGTCTTGTACCTTTGCATTTTTCTCCCAAACGAAGGACACTAGAAAGAAAATTTTAAAGCCTCCTGTTAGTCCATCATCTACACGGCATAGCCCTAAATTTTCCAATGCGCAGCTCTTTGCAAAAGTGAGATATTGGCAAGGAAAAGCTGTCTTGTACCTTTGCATTTTTCTCCCAAACGAAGGACACTAGAATGAAAATTTTAAAGCCTCCTGTTAGGCCATCATCTACACGGCATAGCCCTGAATTTTCCAATGCGTAGCTCTTTGCAAAAGAGAGATATTGGCAAGGAAAAGCTGTCTTGTACCTTTGCATTTTTCTCCCAAACGAAGGACACTAGAATGAAAATTTTAAAGCCTCCTGTTAGTGCTTCATCTACACGGTATAGCCCTGAATTTTCCAATGCGTAGCTCTTTGCAAAAGAGAGATATTGGCAAGGTAAAAAGCTTTCTTGTACCTTTGCATTTTTCTCCCAAACGAAGGACACTAGAAAGAAAATTTTAAAGCCTCCTGTTAGGCCATCATCTACACGGCATAGCCCTGAATTTTCCAATGCGCAGCTCTTTGCAAAAGAGAGATATTGGCAAGGAAAAGCTGTCTTGTACCTTTGCATTTTTCTCCAAAATGAAGGACACTAGAAAGAAAATTTTAAAGCCTCCTGTTAGGCCATTATCTACACGATATAGCCCTGAATTTTCCAATGCGTAGCTCTTTGCAAAAGAGAGATATTGGCAAGGAAAACCTGTCTTGTACCTTTGCAATTTTCTCCCAAACGAAGGACACTAGAAAGAAAATTTTAAAGCCTCCTGTTAGTCCATCATCTACACGGCATAGCCCTGAATTTTCCAATGCGCAGCTCTTTGCAAAAGTGAGATATTGGCAAGGAAAAGCTGTCTTGTGCCTTTGCATTTTTCTCCCAAACGAAGGACACTAGAATGAAAATTTTAAAGCCTCCTGTTAGGCCATCATCTACACGGCATAGCCCTGAATTTTCCAATGCGTAGCTCTTTGCAAAAGAGAGATATTGGCAAGGAAAAGCTGTCTTGTACCTTTGCATTTTTCTCCCAAACGAAGGACACTAGAATTAAAATGTTAAAGCCTCCTGTTAGTGCTTCATCTACACGGTATAGCCCTGAATTTTCCAATGCGTAGCTCTTTGCAAAAGAGAGATATTGGCAAGAAAAAGCTGTCTTGTACCTTTGCATTTATCTCCCAAACGAAGGACACTAGAAAGAAAATTTTAAAGCCTCCTGTTAGGCCATCATCTACACGACATAGCCCTGAATTTTCCAATGCGTAGCTCTTTGCAAAAGAGAGATATTGGCAAGGAAAAGCTGTCTTGTACCTTTGCATTTTTCTCCCAAACAAAGGACACTAGAAAGAAAATTTTAAAGCCTCCTGTTAGTCCATCATCTACACGGCATAGCCCTGAATTTTCCAATGTGCAGCTCTTTGCAAAAGTGAGATATTGGCAAGGAAAAGCTGTCTTGTACCTTTGCATTTTTCTCCCAAACGAAGGACACTAGAATGAAAATTTTAAAGCCTCCTGTTAGGCCATCATCTACACGGCATAGCCCTGAATTTTCTAATGCGTAGCTCTTTGCAAAAGAGAGATATTAGCAAGGAAATGCTGTCTTGTACCTTTGCATTTTTCTCCCAAACGAAGGACACTAGAATTAAAATGTTAAAGCCTCCTGTTAGTGCTTCATCTACACGGTATAGCCCTGAATTTTCCAATGCGTAGCTCTTTGCAAAAGAGAGATATTGGCAAGGAAAAGCTGTCTTGTACCTTTGCATTTATCTCCCAAACGAAGGACACTAGAAAGAAAATTTTAAAGCCTCCTGTTAGGCCATCATCTACACGACATAGCCCTGAATTTTCCAATGCGTAGCTCTTTGCAAAAGAGAGATAGTGGCAAGGAAAAGCTGTCTTGTACCTTTGCATTTTTCTCCCAAACGAAGGACACTTGAAAGAAAATTTTAAAGCCTCCTGTTAGTCCATCATCTACACGGCATAGCCCTAAATTTTCCAATGCGCAGCTCTTTGCAAAAGTGAGATATTGGCAAGGAAAAGCTGTCTTGTACCTTTGCATTTTTCTCCAAAACGAAGGACACTAGAATGAAAATTTTAAAGCCTCCTGTTAGGCCATCATCTACACGGCATAGCCCTGAATTTTCCAATGCGTAGCTCTTTGCAAAAGAGAGATATTGGCAAGGAAAAGCTGTCTTGTACCTTTGCATTTTTCTCCCAAACGAAGGACACTAGAAAGAAAATTGTAAAGCCTCCTGTTAGGCCATCATCTACACGGCATAGCCCTGAATTTTCCAATGCGTAGCTCTTTGCAAAAGAGAGATATTGGCAAGGAAAAGCTGTCTTGTACCTTTGCATTTTTCTCCCAAACGAAGGACACTAGAATGAAAATTTTAAAGCCTCCTGTTAGGACATCATCTACACGGCATAGCCCTGAATTTTCCAATGCGTAGCTCTTTGCAAAAGAGAGATATTGGCAAGGAAAAGCTGTCTTGTACCTTTGCATTTTTTTCCCAAACGAAGGACACTAGAATTAAAATGTTAAAGCCTCCTGTTAGTGCTTCATCTACACGGTATAGCCATTAATTTTCCAATGCGTAGCTCTTTGCAAAAGAGAGATATTGGCAAGGAAAAGCTGTCTTGTACCTTTGCATTTATCTCCCAAACGAAGGACACTAGAATTAAAATTTTAAAGCCTCCTGTTAGGCCATCATCTACACGACATAGCCCTGAATTTTCCAATGCGTAGCTCTTTGCAAAAGAGAGATATTGGCAAGGAAAAGCTGTCTTGTACCTTTGCATTTATCTCCCAAACGAAGGACACTAGAATGAAAATTTTAAAGCCTCCTGTTAGGCCATCATCTACACGACATAGCCCTGAATTTTCCAATGCGTAGCTCTTTGCAAAAGAGAGATATTGGCAAGGAAAAGCTGTCTTGTACCTTTGCATTTTTCTCCCAAACGAAGGACACTAGAATGAAAATTTTAAAGCCTCCTGTTAGGGCTTCATCTACACGGTATAGCCCTGAATTTTCCAATGCGTAGCTCTTTGCAAAAGAGAGATATTGGCAAGGAAAAGCTTTCTTGTACCTTTGCATTTTTCTCCCAAACGAAGGACACTAGAAATTTTTTTTTAAAGCCTCCTGTTAGGCCATCATCTACACGGCATAGCCCTGAATTTTCCAATGCGCAGCTCTTTGCAAAAGAGAGATATTGGCAAGGAAAAGCTGTCTTGTACCTTTGCATTTTTCTCCCAAACGAAGGACACTAGAATTAAAATGTTAAAGCCTCCTGTTAGTGCTTCATCTACACGGTATAGCCCTGAATTTTCCAATGCGTAGCTCTTTGCAAAAGAGAGATATTGGCAAGGAAAAGCTGTCTTGTACCTTTGCATTTATCTCCCAAACGAAGGACACTAGAAAGAAAATTTTAAAGCCTCCTGTTAGGCCATCATCTACACGACATAGCCCTGAATTTTCCAATGCGTAGCTCTTTGCAAAAGAGAGATATTGGCAAGGAAAAGCTGTCTTGTACCTTTGCATTTTTCTCCCAAACAAAGGACACTAGAATGAAAATTTTAAAGCCTCCTGTTAGGCCATCATCTACACGACATAGCCCTGAATTTTCCAATGTGTAGCTCTTTGCAAAAGAGAGATAGTGGCAAGGAAAAGCTGTCTTGTACCTTTGCATTTATCTCCCAAACGAAGGACACTAGAAAGAAAATTTTAAAGCCTCCTGTTAGGCCATCATCTACACGACATAGCCCTGAATTTTCCAATGCGTAGCTCTTTGCAAAAGAGAGATAGTGGCAAGGAAAAGCTGTCTTGTACCTTTGCATTTTTCTCCCAAACGAAGGACACTAGAATGAAAATTTTAAAGCCTCCTGTTAGGCCATCATCTACACGGCATAGCCCTGAATTTTCCAATGCGTAGCTCTTTGCAAAAGAGAGATATTGGCAAGGAAAAGCTGTCTTGTACCTTTGCATTTATCTCCCAAACGAAGGACACTAGAATGAAAATTTTAAAGCCTCCTGTTAGGCCATCATCTACACGACATAGCCCTGAATTTTCCAATGCGTAGCTCTTTGCAAAAGAGAGATATTGGCAAGGAAAAGCTGTCTTGTACCTTTGCATTTTTCTCCCAAACGAAGGACACTAGAATGAAAATTTTAAAGCCTCCTGTTAGGGCTTCATCTACACGGTATAGCCCTGAATTTTCCAATGCGTAGCTCTTTGCAAAAGAGAGATATTGGCAAGGAAAAGCTTTCTTGTACCTTTGCATTTTTCTCCCAAACGAAGGACACTAGAAAAAATTTTTTAAAGCCTCCTGTTAGGCCATCATCTACACGGCATAGCCCTGAATTTTCCAATGCGCAGCTCTTTGCAAAAGAGAGATATTGGCAAGGAAAAGCTGTCTTGTACCTTTGCATTTTTCTCCCAAACGAAGGACACTAGAATTAAAATGTTAAAGCCTCCTGTTAGTGCTTCATCTACACGGTATAGCCCTGAATTTTCCAATGCGTAGCTCTTTGCAAAAGAGAGATATTGGCAAGGAAAAGCTGTCTTGTACCTTTGCATTTATCTCCCAAACGAAGGACACTAGAAAGAAAATTTTAAAGCCTCCTGTTAGGCCATCATCTACACGACATAGCCCTGAATTTTCCAATGCGTAGCTCTTTGCAAAAGAGAGATATTGGCAAGGAAAAGCTGTCTTGTACCTTTGCATTTTTCTCCCAAACAAAGGACACTAGAATGAAAATTTTAAAGCCTCCTGTTAGGCCATCATCTAGACGACATAGCCCTGAATTTTCCAATGTGTAGCTCTTTGCAAAAGAGAGATAGTGGCAAGGAAAAGCTGTCTTGTACCTTTGCATTTATCTCCCAAACGAAGGACACTAGAAAGAAAATTTTAAAGCCTCCTGTTAGGCCATCATCTACACGACATAGCCCTGAATTTTCCAATGCGTAGCTCTTTGCAAAAGAGAGATAGTGGCAAGGAAAAGCTGTCTTGTACCTTTGCATTTTTCTCCCAAACGAAGGACACTAGAAAGAAAATTTTAAAGCCTCCTGTTAGTCCATCATCTACACGGCATAGCCCTAAATTTTCCAATGCGCAGCTCTTTGCAAAAGTGAGATATTGGCAAGGAAAAGCTGTCTTGTACCTTTGCATTTTTCTCCCAAACGAAGGACACTAGAATGAAAATTTTAAAGCCTCCTGTTAGGCCATCATCTACACGGCATAGCCCTGAATTTTCCAATGCGTAGCTCTTTGCAAAAGAGAGATATTGGCAAGGAAAAGCTGTCTTGTACCTTTGCATTTTTCTCCCAAACGAAGGACACTAGAAAGAAAATTTTAAAGCCTCCTGTTAGGCCATCATCTACACGGCATAGCCCTGAATTTTCCAATGCGTAGCTCTTTGCAAAAGAGAGATATTGGCAAGGAAAAGCTGTCTTGTACCTTTGCATTTTTCTCCCAAACGAAGGACACTAGAATGAAAATTTTAAAGCCTCCTGTTAGGCCATCATCTACACGGCATAGCCCTGAATTTTCCAATGCGTAGCTCTTTGCAAAAGAGAGATATTGGCAAGGAAAAGCTGTCTTGTACCTTTGCATTTTTTTCCCAAACGAAGGACACTAGAATTAAAATGTTAAAGCCTCCTGTTAGTGCTTCATCTACACGGTATAGCCATTAATTTTCCAATGCGTAGCTCTTTGCAAAAGAGAGATATTGGCAAGGAAAAGCTGTCTTGTACCTTTGCATTTATCTCCCAAACGAAGGACACTAGAATTAAAATTTTAAAGCCTCCTGTTAGGCCATCATCTACACGACATAGCCCTGAATTTTCCAATGCGTAGCTCTTTGCAAAAGAGAGATATTGGCAAGGAAAAGCTGTGTTGTACCTTTGCATTTTTCTCCCAAACGAAGGACACTAGAAAGAAAATTTTAAAGCCTCCTGTTAGGCCATCATCTACACGGCATAGCCCTGAATTTTCCAATGCGCAGCTCTTTGCAAAAGAGAGATATTGGCAAGGAAAAGCTGTCTTGTACCTTTGCATTTTTCTCCCAAATGAAGGACACTAGAAAGAAAATTTTAAAGCCTCCTGTATCCCATTATCTACACGACATAGCCCTGAATTTTCCAATGCGCAGCTCTTTGCAAAAGAGAGATATTGGCAAGGAAAAGCTGTCTTGTACCTTTGCAATTTTCTCCCAAACGAAGGACACTAGAAAGAAAATTTTAAAGCCTCCTGTTAGGCCATCATCTACACGGCATAGCCCTGAATTTTCCAATCCGTAGCTCTTTGCAAAAGAGAGATATTGGCAAGGAAAAGCTGTGTTGTACCTTTGCATTTTTCTCCCAAACGAAGGACACTAGAAAGAAAATTTTAAAGCCTCCTGTTAGGCCATCATCTACACGGCATAGCCCTGAATTTTCCAATGCGTAGCTCTTTGCAAAAGAGAGATATTGGCAAGGAAAAGCTGTCTTGTACCTTTGCATTTTTTTCCCAAACGAAGGACACTAGAATTAAAATGTTAAAGCCTCCTGTTAGTGCTTCATCTACACGGTATAGCCATTAATTTTCCAATGCGTAGCTCTTTGCAAAAGAGAGATATTGGCAAGGAAAAGCTGTCTTGTACCTTTGCATTTATCTCCCAAACGAAGGACACTAGAATTAAAATTTTAAAGCCTCCTGTTAGTGCTTCATCTACACGGTATAGCCCTGAATTTTCCAATGCGTAGCTCTTTGCAAAAGAGAGATATTGGCAAGGAAAAGCTGTCTTGTACCTTTGCAATTTTCTCCCAAACGAAGGACACTAGAAAGAAAATTATAAAGCCTCCTGTTAGTCCATCATCTACACGGCATAGCCCTGAATTTTCCAATGCGCAGCTCTTTGCAAAAGTGAGATATTGGCAAGGAAAAGCTGTCTTGTGCCTTTGCATTTTTCTCCCAAACGAAGGACACTAGAATGAAAATTTTAAAGCCTCCTGTTAGGCCATCATCTACACGGCATAGCCCTGAATTTTCCAATGCGTAGCTCTTTGCAAAAGAGAGATATTGGCAAGGAAAAGCTGTCTTGTACCTTTGCATTTTTCTCCCAAACGAAGGACACTAGAATTAAAATGTTAAAGCCTCCTGTTAGTGCTTCATCTACACGGTATAGCCCTGAATTTTCCAATGCGTAGCTCTTTGCAAAAGAGAGATATTGGCAAGGAAAAGCTGTCTTGTACCTTTGCATTTATCTCCCAAACGAAGGACACTAGAAAGAAAATTTTAAAGCTTCCTGTTAGGCCATCATCTACACGACATAGCCCTGAATTTTCCAATGCGTAGCTCTTTGCAAAAGAGAGATATTGGCAAGGAAAAGCTGTCTTGTACCTTTGCATTTTTCTCCCAAACAAAGGACACTAGAAAGAAAATTTTAAAGCCTCCTGTTAGTCCATCATCTACACGGCATAGCCCTGAATTTTCCAATGCGCAGCTCTTTGCAAAAGTGAGATATTGGCAAGGAAAAGCTGTCTTGTACCTTTGCATTTTTCTCCCAAACGAAGGACACTAGAATGAAAATATTAAAGCCTCCTGTTAGGCCATCATCTACACGGCACAGCCCTGAATTTTCTAATGCGTAGCTCTTTGCAAAAGAGAGATATTAGCAAGGAAATGATGTCTTGTACCTTTGCATTTTTCTCCCAAACGAAGGACACTAGAATTAAAATGTTAAAGCCTCCTGTTAGTGCTTCATCTACACGGTATAGCCCTGAATTTTCCAATGCGTAGCTCTTTGCAAAAGAGAGATATTGGCAAGGAAAAGCTGTCTTGTACCTTTGCATTTATCTCCCAAACGAAGGACACTAGAAAGAAAATTTTAAAACCTCCTGTTAGGCCATCATCTACACGACATAGCCCTGAATTTTCCAATGCGTAGCTCTTTGCAAAAGAGAGATAGTGGCAAGGAAAAGCTGTCTTGTACCTTTGCATTTTTCTCCCAAACGAAGGACACTAGAAAGAAAATTTTAAAGCCTCCTGTTAGTCCATCATCTACACGGCATAGCCCTAAATTTTCCAATGCGCAGCTCTTTGCAAAAGTGAGATATTGGCAAGGAAAAGCTGTCTTGTACCTTTGCATTTTTCTCCCAAACGAAGGACACTAGAATGAAAATTTTAAAGCCTCCTGTTAGGCCATCATCTACACGGCATAGCCCTGAATTTTCCAATGCGTAGCTCTTTGCAAAAGAGAGATATTGGCAAGGAAAAGCTGTCTTGTACCTTTGCATTTTTCTCCCAAACGAAGGACACTAGAATGAAAATTTTAAAGCCTCCTGTTAGTGCTTCATCTACACGGTATAGCCCTGAATTTTCCAATGCGTAGCTCTTTGCAAAAGAGAGATATTGGCAAGGTAAAAAGCTTTCTTGTACCTTTGCATTTTTCTCCCAAACGAAGGACACTAGAAAGAAAATTTTAAAGCCTCCTGTTAGGCCATCATCTACACGGCATAGCCCTGAATTTTCCAATGCGCAGCTCTTTGCAAAAGAGAGATATTGGCAAGGAAAAGCTGTCTTGTACCTTTGCATTTTTCTCCAAAATGAAGGACACTAGAAAGAAAATTTTAAAGCCTCCTGTTAGGCCATTATCTACACGATATAGCCCTGAATTTTCCAATGCGTAGCTCTTTGCAAAAGAGAGATATTGGCAAGGAAAACCTGTCTTGTACCTTTGCAATTTTCTCCCAAACGAAGGACACTAGAAAGAAAATTTTAAAGCCTCCTGTTAGTCCATCATCTACACGGCATAGCCCTGAATTTTCCAATGCGCAGCTCTTTGCAAAAGTGAGATATTGGCAAGGAAAAGCTGTCTTGTGCCTTTGCATTTTTCTCCCAAACGAAGGACACTAGAATGAAAATTTTAAAGCCTCCTGTTAGGCCATCATCTACACGGCATAGCCCTGAATTTTCCAATGCGTAGCTCTTTGCAAAAGAGAGATATTGGCAAGGAAAAGCTGTCTTGTACCTTTGCATTTTTCTCCCAAACGAAGGACACTAGAATTAAAATGTTAAAGCCTCCTGTTAGTGCTTCATCTACACGGTATAGCCCTGAATTTTCCAATGCGTAGCTCTTTGCAAAAGAGAGATATTGGCAAGAAAAAGCTGTCTTGTACCTTTGCATTTATCTCCCAAACGAAGGACACTAGAAAGAAAATTTTAAAGCCTCCTGTTAGGCCATCATCTACACGACATAGCCCTGAATTTTCCAATGCGTAGCTCTTTGCAAAAGAGAGATATTGGCAAGGAAAAGCTGTCTTGTACCTTTGCATTTTTCTCCCAAACAAAGGACACTAGAAAGAAAATTTTAAAGCCTCCTGTTAGTCCATCATCTACACGGCATAGCCCTGAATTTTCCAATGTGCAGCTCTTTGCAAAAGTGAGATATTGGCAAGGAAAAGCTGTCTTGTACCTTTGCATTTTTCTCCCAAACGAAGGACACTAGAATGAAAATTTTAAAGCCTCCTGTTAGGCCATCATCTACACGGCATAGCCCTGAATTTTCTAATGCGTAGCTCTTTGCAAAAGAGAGATATTAGCAAGGAAATGCTGTCTTGTACCTTTGCATTTTTCTCCCAAACGAAGGACACTAGAATTAAAATGTTAAAGCCTCCTGTTAGTGCTTCATCTACACGGTATAGCCCTGAATTTTCCAATGCGTAGCTCTTTGCAAAAGAGAGATATTGGCAAGGAAAAGCTGTCTTGTACCTTTGCATTTATCTCCCAAACGAAGGACACTAGAAAGAAAATTTTAAAGCCTCCTGTTAGGCCATCATCTACACGACATAGCCCTGAATTTTCCAATGCGTAGCTCTTTGCAAAAGAGAGATAGTGGCAAGGAAAAGCTGTCTTGTACCTTTGCATTTTTCTCCCAAACGAAGGACACTTGAAAGAAAATTTTAAAGCCTCCTGTTAGTCCATCATCTACACGGCATAGCCCTAAATTTTCCAATGCGCAGCTCTTTGCAAAAGTGAGATATTGGCAAGGAAAAGCTGTCTTGTACCTTTGCATTTTTCTCCAAAACGAAGGACACTAGAATGAAAATTTTAAAGCCTCCTGTTAGGCCATCATCTACACGGCATAGCCCTGAATTTTCCAATGCGTAGCTCTTTGCAAAAGAGAGATATTGGCAAGGAAAAGCTGTCTTGTACCTTTGCATTTTTCTCCCAAACGAAGGACACTAGAAAGAAAATTGTAAAGCCTCCTGTTAGGCCATCATCTACACGGCATAGCCCTGAATTTTCCAATGCGTAGCTCTTTGCAAAAGAGAGATATTGGCAAGGAAAAGCTGTCTTGTACCTTTGCATTTTTCTCCCAAACGAAGGACACTAGAATGAAAATTTTAAAGCCTCCTGTTAGGACATCATCTACACGGCATAGCCCTGAATTTTCCAATGCGTAGCTCTTTGCAAAAGAGAGATATTGGCAAGGAAAAGCTGTCTTGTACCTTTGCATTTTTTTCCCAAACGAAGGACACTAGAATTAAAATGTTAAAGCCTCCTGTTAGTGCTTCATCTACACGGTATAGCCATTAATTTTCCAATGCGTAGCTCTTTGCAAAAGAGAGATATTGGCAAGGAAAAGCTGTCTTGTACCTTTGCATTTATCTCCCAAACGAAGGACACTAGAATTAAAATTTTAAAGCCTCCTGTTAGGCCATCATCTACACGACATAGCCCTGAATTTTCCAATGCGTAGCTCTTTGCAAAAGAGAGATATTGGCAAGGAAAAGCTGTCTTGTACCTTTGCATTTATCTCCCAAACGAAGGACACTAGAATGAAAATTTTAAAGCCTCCTGTTAGGCCATCATCTACACGACATAGCCCTGAATTTTCCAATGCGTAGCTCTTTGCAAAAGAGAGATATTGGCAAGGAAAAGCTGTCTTGTACCTTTGCATTTTTCTCCCAAACGAAGGACACTAGAATGAAAATTTTAAAGCCTCCTGTTAGGGCTTCATCTACACGGTATAGCCCTGAATTTTCCAATGCGTAGCTCTTTGCAAAAGAGAGATATTGGCAAGGAAAAGCTTTCTTGTACCTTTGCATTTTTCTCCCAAACGAAGGACACTAGAAATTTTTTTTTAAAGCCTCCTGTTAGGCCATCATCTACACGGCATAGCCCTGAATTTTCCAATGCGCAGCTCTTTGCAAAAGAGAGATATTGGCAAGGAAAAGCTGTCTTGTACCTTTGCATTTTTCTCCCAAACGAAGGACACTAGAATTAAAATGTTAAAGCCTCCTGTTAGTGCTTCATCTACACGGTATAGCCCTGAATTTTCCAATGCGTAGCTCTTTGCAAAAGAGAGATATTGGCAAGGAAAAGCTGTCTTGTACCTTTGCATTTATCTCCCAAACGAAGGACACTAGAAAGAAAATTTTAAAGCCTTCTGTTAGGCCATCATCTACACGACATAGCCCTGAATTTTCCAATGCGTAGCTCTTTGCAAAAGAGAGATATTGGCAAGGAAAAGCTGTCTTGTACCTTTGCATTTTTCTCCCAAACAAAGGACACTAGAATGAAAATTTTAAAGCCTCCTGTTAGGCCATCATCTACACGACATAGCCCTGAATTTTCCAATGTGTAGCTCTTTGCAAAAGAGAGATAGTGGCAAGGAAAAGCTGTCTTGTACCTTTGCATTTATCTCCCAAACGAAGGACACTAGAAAGAAAATTTTAAAGCCTCCTGTTAGGCCATCATCTACACGACATAGCCCTGAATTTTCCAATGCGTAGCTCTTTGCAAAAGAGAGATAGTGGCAAGGAAAAGCTGTCTTGTACCTTTGCATTTTTCTCCCAAACGAAGGACACTAGAAAGAAAATTTTAAAGCCTCCTGTTAGTCCATCATCTACACGGCATAGCCCTAAATTTTCCAATGCGCAGCTCTTTGCAAAAGTGAGATATTGGCAAGGAAAAGCTGTCTTGTACCTTTGCATTTTTCTCCCAAACGAAGGACACTAGAATGAAAATTTTAAAGCCTCCTGTTAGGCCATCATCTACACGGCATAGCCCTGAATTTTCCAATGCGTAGCTCTTTGCAAAAGAGAGATATTGGCAAGGAAAAGCTGTCTTGTACCTTTGCATTTATCTCCCAAACGAAGGACACTAGAATGAAAATTTTAAAGCCTCCTGTTAGGCCATCATCTACACGACATAGCCCTGAATTTTCCAATGCGTAGCTCTTTGCAAAAGAGAGATATTGGCAAGGAAAAGCTGTCTTGTACCTTTGCATTTTTCTCCCAAACGAAGGACACTAGAATGAAAATTTTAAAGCCTCCTGTTAGGGCTTCATCTACACGGTATAGCCCTGAATTTTCCAATGCGTAGCTCTTTGCAAAAGAGAGATATTGGCAAGGAAAAGCTTTCTTGTACCTTTGCATTTTTCTCCCAAACGAAGGACACTAGAAATTTTTTTTTAAAGCCTCCTGTTAGGCCATCATCTACACGGCATAGCCCTGAATTTTCCAATGCGCAGCTCTTTGCAAAAGAGAGATATTGGCAAGGAAAAGCTGTCTTGTACCTTTGCATTTTTCTCCCAAACGAAGGACACTAGAATTAAAATGTTAAAGCCTCCTGTTAGTGCTTCATCTACACGGTATAGCCCTGAATTTTCCAATGCGTAGCTCTTTGCAAAAGAGAGATATTGGCAAGGAAAAGCTGTCTTGTACCTTTGCATTTATCTCCCAAACGAAGGACACTAGAAAGAAAATTTTAAAGCCTCCTGTTAGGCCATCATCTACACGACATAGCCCTGAATTTTCCAATGCGTAGCTCTTTGCAAAAGAGAGATATTGGCAAGGAAAAGCTGTCTTGTACCTTTGCATTTTTCTCCCAAACAAAGGACACTAGAATGAAAATTTTAAAGCCTCCTGTTAGGCCATCATCTACACGACATAGCCCTGAATTTTCCAATGTGTAGCTCTTTGCAAAAGAGAGATAGTGGCAAGGAAAAGCTGTCTTGTACCTTTGCATTTATCTCCCAAACGAAGGACACTAGAAAGAAAATTTTAAAGCCTCCTGTTAGGCCATCATCTACACGACATAGCCCTGAATTTTCCAATGCGTAGCTCTTTGCAAAAGAGAGATAGTGGCAAGGAAAAGCTGTCTTGTACCTTTGCATTTTTCTCCCAAACGAAGGACACTAGAATGAAAATTTTAAAGCCTCCTGTTAGGCCATCATCTACACGGCATAGCCCTGAATTTTCCAATGCGTAGCTCTTTGCAAAAGAGAGATATTGGCAAGGAAAAGCTGTCTTGTACCTTTGCATTTATCTCCCAAACGAAGGACACTAGAATGAAAATTTTAAAGCCTCCTGTTAGGCCATCATCTACACGACATAGCCCTGAATTTTCCAATGCGTAGCTCTTTGCAAAAGAGAGATATTGGCAAGGAAAAGCTGTCTTGTACCTTTGCATTTTTCTCCCAAACGAAGGACACTAGAATGAAAATTTTAAAGCCTCCTGTTAGGGCTTCATCTACACGGTATAGCCCTGAATTTTCCAATGCGTAGCTCTTTGCAAAAGAGAGATATTGGCAAGGAAAAGCTTTCTTGTACCTTTGCATTTTTCTCCCAAACGAAGGACACTAGAAAAAATTTTTTAAAGCCTCCTGTTAGGCCATCATCTACACGGCATAGCCCTGAATTTTCCAATGCGCAGCTCTTTGCAAAAGAGAGATATTGGCAAGGAAAAGCTGTCTTGTACCTTTGCATTTTTCTCCCAAACGAAGGACACTAGAATTAAAATGTTAAAGCCTCCTGTTAGTGCTTCATCTACACGGTATAGCCCTGAATTTTCCAATGCGTAGCTCTTTGCAAAAGAGAGATATTGGCAAGGAAAAGCTGTCTTGTACCTTTGCATTTATCTCCCAAACGAAGGACACTAGAAAGAAAATTTTAAAGCCTCCTGTTAGGCCATCATCTACACGACATAGCCCTGAATTTTCCAATGCGTAGCTCTTTGCAAAAGAGAGATATTGGCAAGGAAAAGCTGTCTTGTACCTTTGCATTTTTCTCCCAAACAAAGGACACTAGAATGAAAATTTTAAAGCCTCCTGTTAGGCCATCATCTAGACGACATAGCCCTGAATTTTCCAATGTGTAGCTCTTTGCAAAAGAGAGATAGTGGCAAGGAAAAGCTGTCTTGTACCTTTGCATTTATCTCCCAAACGAAGGACACTAGAAAGAAAATTTTAAAGCCTCCTGTTAGGCCATCATCTACACGACATAGCCCTGAATTTTCCAATGCGTAGCTCTTTGCAAAAGAGAGATAGTGGCAAGGAAAAGCTGTCTTGTACCTTTGCATTTTTCTCCCAAACGAAGGACACTAGAAAGAAAATTTTAAAGCCTCCTGTTAGTCCATCATCTACACGGCATAGCCCTAAATTTTCCAATGCGCAGCTCTTTGCAAAAGTGAGATATTGGCAAGGAAAAGCTGTCTTGTACCTTTGCATTTTTCTCCCAAACGAAGGACACTAGAATGAAAATTTTAAAGCCTCCTGTTAGGCCATCATCTACACGGCATAGCCCTGAATTTTCCAATGCGTAGCTCTTTGCAAAAGAGAGATATTGGCAAGGAAAAGCTGTCTTGTACCTTTGCATTTTTCTCCCAAACGAAGGACACTAGAAAGAAAATTTTAAAGCCTCCTGTTAGGCCATCATCTACACGGCATAGCCCTGAATTTTCCAATGCGTAGCTCTTTGCAAAAGAGAGATATTGGCAAGGAAAAGCTGTCTTGTACCTTTGCATTTTTCTCCCAAACGAAGGACACTAGAATGAAAATTTTAAAGCCTCCTGTTAGGCCATCATCTACACGGCATAGCCCTGAATTTTCCAATGCGTAGCTCTTTGCAAAAGAGAGATATTGGCAAGGAAAAGCTGTCTTGTACCTTTGCATTTTTTTCCCAAACGAAGGACACTAGAATTAAAATGTTAAAGCCTCCTGTTAGTGCTTCATCTACACGGTATAGCCATTAATTTTCCAATGCGTAGCTCTTTGCAAAAGAGAGATATTGGCAAGGAAAAGCTGTCTTGTACCTTTGCATTTATCTCCCAAACGAAGGACACTAGAATTAAAATTTTAAAGCCTCCTGTTAGGCCATCATCTACACGACATAGCCCTGAATTTTCCAATGCGTAGCTCTTTGCAAAAGAGAGATATTGGCAAGGAAAAGCTGTGTTGTACCTTTGCATTTTTCTCCCAAACGAAGGACACTAGAAAGAAAATTTTAAAGCCTCCTGTTAGGCCATCATCTACACGGCATAGCCCTGAATTTTCCAATGCGCAGCTCTTTGCAAAAGAGAGATATTGGCAAGGAAAAGCTGTCTTGTACCTTTGCATTTTTCTCCCAAATGAAGGACACTAGAAAGAAAATTTTAAAGCCTCCTGTATCCCATTATCTACACGACATAGCCCTGAATTTTCCAATGCGCAGCTCTTTGCAAAAGAGAGATATTGGCAAGGAAAAGCTGTCTTGTACCTTTGCAATTTTCTCCCAAACGAAGGACACTAGAAAGAAAATTTTAAAGCCTCCTGTTAGGCCATCATCTACACGGCATAGCCCTGAATTTTCCAATGCGTAGCTCTTTGCAAAAGAGAGATATTGGCAAGGAAAAGCTGTGTTGTACCTTTGCATTTTTCTCCCAAACGAAGGACACTAGAAAGAAAATTTTAAAGCCTCCTGTTAGGCCATCATCTACACGGCATAGCCCTGAATTTTCCAATGCGTAGCTCTTTGCAAAAGAGAGATATTGGCAAGGAAAAGCTGTCTTGTACCTTTGCATTTTTTTCCCAAACGAAGGACACTAGAATTAAAATGTTAAAGCCTCCTGTTAGTGCTTCATCTACACGGTATAGCCATTAATTTTCCAATGCGTAGCTCTTTGCAAAAGAGAGATATTGGCAAGGAAAAGCTGTCTTGTACCTTTGCATTTATCTCCCAAACGAAGGACACTAGAATTAAAATTTTAAAGCCTCCTGTTAGTGCTTCATCTACACGGTATAGCCCTGAATTTTCCAATGCGTAGCTCTTTGCAAAAGAGAGATATTGGCAAGGAAAAGCTGTCTTGTACCTTTGCAATTTTCTCCCAAACGAAGGACACTAGAAAGAAAATTATAAAGCCTCCTGTTAGTCCATCATCTACACGGCATAGCCCTGAATTTTCCAATGCGCAGCTCTTTGCAAAAGTGAGATATTGGCAAGGAAAAGCTGTCTTGTGCCTTTGCATTTTTCTCCCAAACGAAGGACACTAGAATGAAAATTTTAAAGCCTCCTGTTAGGCCATCATCTACACGGCATAGCCCTGAATTTTCCAATGCGTAGCTCTTTGCAAAAGAGAGATATTGGCAAGGAAAAGCTGTCTTGTACCTTTGCATTTTTCTCCCAAACGAAGGACACTAGAATTAAAATGTTAAAGCCTCCTGTTAGTGCTTCATCTACACGGTATAGCCCTGAATTTTCCAATGCGTAGCTCTTTGCAAAAGAGAGATATTGGCAAGGAAAAGCTGTCTTGTACCTTTGCATTTATCTCCCAAACGAAGGACACTAGAAAGAAAATTTTAAAGCTTCCTGTTAGGCCATCATCTACACGACATAGCCCTGAATTTTCCAATGCGTAGCTCTTTGCAAAAGAGAGATATTGGCAAGGAAAAGCTGTCTTGTACCTTTGCATTTTTCTCCCAAACAAAGGACACTAGAAAGAAAATTTTAAAGCCTCCTGTTAGTCCATCATCTACACGGCATAGCCCTGAATTTTCCAATGCGCAGCTCTTTGCAAAAGTGAGATATTGGCAAGGAAAAGCTGTCTTGTACCTTTGCATTTTTCTCCCAAACGAAGGACACTAGAATGAAAATATTAAAGCCTCCTGTTAGGCCATCATCTACACGGCACAGCCCTGAATTTTCTAATGCGTAGCTCTTTGCAAAAGAGAGATATTAGCAAGGAAATGATGTCTTGTACCTTTGCATTTTTCTCCCAAACGAAGGACACTAGAATTAAAATGTTAAAGCCTCCTGTTAGTGCTTCATCTACACGGTATAGCCCTGAATTTTCCAATGCGTAGCTCTTTGCAAAAGAGAGATATTGGCAAGGAAAAGCTGTCTTGTACCTTTGCATTTATCTCCCAAACGAAGGACACTAGAAAGAAAATTTTAAAACCTCCTGTTAGGCCATCATCTACACGACATAGCCCTGAATTTTCCAATGCGTAGCTCTTTGCAAAAGAGAGATAGTGGCAAGGAAAAGCTGTCTTGTACCTTTGCATTTTTCTCCCAAACGAAGGACACTAGAAAGAAAATTTTAAAGCCTCCTGTTAGTCCATCATCTACACGGCATAGCCCTAAATTTTCCAATGCGCAGCTCTTTGCAAAAGTGAGATATTGGCAAGGAAAAGCTGTCTTGTACCTTTGCATTTTTCTCCCAAACGAAGGACACTAGAATGAAAATTTTAAAGCCTCCTGTTAGGCCATCATCTACACGGCATAGCCCTGAATTTTCCAATGCGTAGCTCTTTGCAAAAGAGAGATATTGGCAAGGAAAAGCTGTCTTGTACCTTTGCATTTTTCTCCCAAACGAAGGACACTAGAATGAAAATTTTAAAGCCTCCTGTTAGTGCTTCATCTACACGGTATAGCCCTGAATTTTCCAATGCGTAGCTCTTTGCAAAAGAGAGATATTGGCAAGGTAAAAAGCTTTCTTGTACCTTTGCATTTTTCTCCCAAACGAAGGACACTAGAAAGAAAATTTTAAAGCCTCCTGTTAGGCCATCATCTACACGGCATAGCCCTGAATTTTCCAATGCGCAGCTCTTTGCAAAAGAGAGATATTGGCAAGGAAAAGCTGTCTTGTACCTTTGCATTTTTCTCCAAAATGAAGGACACTAGAAAGAAAATTTTAAAGCCTCCTGTTAGGCCATTATCTACACGATATAGCCCTGAATTTTCCAATGCGTAGCTCTTTGCAAAAGAGAGATATTGGCAAGGAAAACCTGTCTTGTACCTTTGCAATTTTCTCCCAAACGAAGGACACTAGAAAGAAAATTTTAAAGCCTCCTGTTAGTCCATCATCTACACGGCATAGCCCTGAATTTTCCAATGCGCAGCTCTTTGCAAAAGTGAGATATTGGCAAGGAAAAGCTGTCTTGTGCCTTTGCATTTTTCTCCCAAACGAAGGACACTAGAATGAAAATTTTAAAGCCTCCTGTTAGGCCATCATCTACACGGCATAGCCCTGAATTTTCCAATGCGTAGCTCTTTGCAAAAGAGAGATATTGGCAAGGAAAAGCTGTCTTGTACCTTTGCATTTTTCTCCCAAACGAAGGACACTAGAATTAAAATGTTAAAGCCTCCTGTTAGTGCTTCATCTACACGGTATAGCCCTGAATTTTCCAATGCGTAGCTCTTTGCAAAAGAGAGATATTGGCAAGAAAAAGCTGTCTTGTACCTTTGCATTTATCTCCCAAACGAAGGACACTAGAAAGAAAATTTTAAAGCCTCCTGTTAGGCCATCATCTACACGACATAGCCCTGAATTTTCCAATGCGTAGCTCTTTGCAAAAGAGAGATATTGGCAAGGAAAAGCTGTCTTGTACCTTTGCATTTTTCTCCCAAACAAAGGACACTAGAAAGAAAATTTTAAAGCCTCCTGTTAGTCCATCATCTACACGGCATAGCCCTGAATTTTCCAATGTGCAGCTCTTTGCAAAAGTGAGATATTGGCAAGGAAAAGCTGTCTTGTACCTTTGCATTTTTCTCCCAAACGAAGGACACTAGAATGAAAATTTAAAGCCTCCTGTTAGGCCATCATCTACACGGCATAGCCCTGAATTTTCTAATGCGTAGCTCTTTGCAAAAGAGAGATATTAGCAAGGAAATGCTGTCTTGTACCTTGCATTTTTCTCCCAAACGAAGGACACTAGAATTAAAATGTTAAAGCCTCCTGTTAGTGCTTCATCTACACGGTATAGCCCTGAATTTTCCAATGCGTAGCTCTTTGCAAAAGAGAGATATTGGCAAGGAAAAGCTGTCTTGTACCTTTGCATTTATCTCCCAAACGAAGGACACTAGAAAGAAATTTTAAAGCCTCCTGTTAGGCCATCATCTACACGACATAGCCCTGAATTTTCCAATGCGTAGCTCTTTGCAAAAGAGAGATAGTGGCAAGGAAAAGCTGTCTTGTACCTTTGCATTTTTCTCCCAAACGAAGGACACTTGAAAGAAAATTTTAAAGCCTCCTGTTAGTCCATCATCTACACGGCATAGCCCTAAATTTTCCAATGCGCAGCTCTTTGCAAAAGTGAGATATTGGCAAGGAAAAGCTGTCTTGTACCTTTGCATTTTTCTCCAAAACGAAGGACACTAGAATGAAAATTTTAAAGCCTCCTGTTAGGCCATCATCTACACGGCATAGCCCTGAATTTTCCAATGCGTAGCTCTTTGCAAAAGAGAGATATTGGCAAGGAAAAGCTGTCTTGTACCTTTGCATTTTTCTCCCAAACGAAGGACACTAGAAAGAAAATTGTAAAGCCTCCTGTTAGGCCATCATCTACACGGCATAGCCCTGAATTTTCCAATGCGTAGCTCTTTGCAAAAGAGAGATATTGGCAAGGAAAAGCTGTCTTGTACCTTTGCATTTTTCTCCCAAACGAAGGACACTAGAATGAAAATTTTAAAGCCTCCTGTTAGGACATCATCTACACGGCATAGCCCTGAATTTTCCAATGCGTAGCTCTTTGCAAAAGAGAGATATTGGCAAGGAAAAGCTGTCTTGTACCTTTGCATTTTTTTCCCAAACGAAGGACACTAGAATTAAAATGTTAAAGCCTCCTGTTAGTGCTTCATCTACACGGTATAGCCATTAATTTTCCAATGCGTAGCTCTTTGCAAAAGAGAGATATTGGCAAGGAAAAGCTGTCTTGTACCTTTGCATTTATCTCCCAAACGAAGGACACTAGAATTAAAATTTTAAAGCCTCCTGTTAGGCCATCATCTACACGACATAGCCCTGAATTTTCCAATGCGTAGCTCTTTGCAAAAGAGAGATATTGGCAAGGAAAAGCTGTCTTGTACCTTTGCATTTATCTCCCAAACGAAGGACACTAGAATGAAAATTTTAAAGCCTCCTGTTAGGCCATCA
>NW_026970162.1:300000-422000 GCF_028390025.1 Pseudophryne corroboree
CATATGATCCCCTCAGTGAATATGCTGGTTTAAGAACATCAATTTACACTGTATCGTATCCACCACCGCACCAAGGTCGCGCTCCAGCCATGATCTGTCCACACGTGTGACTCCACCCACCTGGACATAAATAAATTAGCATAGCTGGCGCGAACCTGGTGCCCATGGCGCTACCGACCAGTTGTTTATAGAAGGATCCATCGAAATTAAAATAATTATTCTTGAGGATGAATGATATGCCATCAAGAATAAAGTTGGAAAGTGCATTATCAAAGTTTTCCTGATCTAATGTGACTTTAATAGATTCTAGACCATCTTTATGGGATATAATAGTGTACAGGGAAGACACCTCAGCAGTAGTAAGAATATAATCATCTTCCCATTGAAGATCTGAAAGGTGGTTAAGTATATCTCTAGTATCCTTGAGATGTGACTTTCCCCGAATCACCAGGGGCTGCAGATGATGATCTATATATGCAGATAGATTCGACGTGATGGAATTAGTCCCTGCCACTATTGGCCTCCCCGGGGGTTAACTGTGTTTTTGTGGACTTTGGGGAGAAGGTATAGCACTGGGATAGAAAAATGTTCATTTAACAAATACTGGGAGATCTTTTCATCAATCACCTCCAGATTTGTATATTGACCTATTAACTGATCAAATGCTTTGAAAATACTAGTCGATGGATCACCCTTAAGTTTGATGTATGTGATACCATCCTCAAGTTGTCGTAAGCCTTCATTGATGTAATTTTCCCTGTCCATAATTACAATCCCTCCCCTTTATCCGCTGCCTTAAGGATAATCTCATGATTCTCTTGTATATTTTTAATACATTCCCGTTCCTTTTTGTTTAAGTTGTTAATTTTATTGGGGACTCCTTCCTTAAGTAGGTTAAATTCCTCCAAAACACTTTTATAGAAGGTGTCTACACAACACCCTCTACTTTGGGTCGGATAAAAAACGGATTTCTTCTTAAAAGTGGAAACTTCATGATCTAAATTCTGTTTTATACTATCCTTAAAGAACCTCTTCAATGATAGTTTTCTAACAAACTTTTGTAAGTCTACATATAGATTAAAATGATTAATATCATTGGTAGGGCAGAATTTGAATCCTTTTTTTAAAACATGGGATTCTATTTCATTCAATACATATTTACTGAGATTAAATATTTTAATCCCATCAGTTTTATCAGCTGTATTGGATGTAGATATCGGCATAATATCTTGATCATTCCTTATTTCCAAGTTATCCATAGATTTTTTCTTTTTTCTTTTTTAATTTTTAGAACGTTTTCCTCTTCTTTTGCCTAGGTAGGAAAAGAGGCAAAAGAGGAGGAAAACGTTCTAAAAATTCAAAAATAAAAAATAAAAAATCTATTGAATGAAATAGAATCCCATGTTTTAAAAAAAGGATTCAAATTCTGCCCTACCAATGATATTAATCATTTTAATCTATATGTAGACTTACAAAAGTTTGTTAAAAAAACTATCATTGAAGAGGTTCTTTAAGGAAAGTATAGAATAGAATTTATATCATGAAGTTTCCACTTTTAAGAAGAAATCCGTTTTTATCCGACCCAAAGTAGAGGGTGTTGTGTAGACACCTTCTATAAAAGTGTTTTGGAGGAATTTAACCTACTTAAGGAAGGAGTCCCCAATAAAATTAACAACTTAAACAAAAAGGAACGGGAATGTCTTAAAAATATACAAGAGACTCATGAGATTATCCTTAAGTCAGCGGATAAGGGGGGAGGGATTGTAATTATGGACAGGGAAAATTACATCAATGAAGGGTTACGACAACTTGAGGATGGTATCACATACATCAAACTTAAGGGTGATCCATCGACTAGTATTTTCAAAGCATTTGATCAGTTAATAGGTCAATATACAAATCTGGGGGTGATTGATGAAAAGATCTCCCAGTATTTGATAAATGAACATTTTTCTATCCCAGTGCTATACCTTCTCCCTAAGTCCACAAAAACACCGTTAACCCCCCGGGGAGGCCAATAGTGACAGGGACTAATTCCATCACGTCAAATCTATCTGCATATATAGATCATCATCTGCAGCCCCTGGTGATTCGGGGAAAGTCACATCTCAAGGATACTAGAGATATACTTAACCACCTTTCAGATCTTCAATGGGAAGATGATTATATTCTTACTACTGCTGACGTGTCTTCCCTGTACACTATTATTTCCCATAAAGATGGTCTAGAATCTATTAAAGTCACATTAGATCAGGAAAACTTTGATAATGCACTTTCCAACTTTATTCTTGATGGCATATCATTCATCCTCAAGAATAATTATTTTAATTTCGATGGATCCTTCTATAAACAACTGGTCGGTACCGCCATGGGCACCAGGTTCGCGCCCAGCTATGCTAATTTATTTATGTCTAGTTGGGAGGAGTCCCACGTGTGGACAGGTCATGGCTGGAGCGCGAACCTGGTGCGGTGGTGGATACGATACAGTGTAAACTGATGTTCTTAAACCAGCATATTCACTGAGGGGATCATGTGGCATTGTGATATCCGGATGTTACTGTGTCAGCTGAAGTCCATCTCTGTTCCCCAATTTGGGTATGACTGGTCGTTTGTTTGGTTTTAAAAATAATAAAAGGGTTTTTGCTTTGCCCTAATTGGCTTCCCGTATTTTAATTTTGCATATAATTCCATGAGTGACATCTATCCATATCACATGGTCTAAGGAGGAGAGAATAAAACATCATCTCCAGTAAAGAAACCTTTATCTGTTTTCTACCATATTTATAGAAGTAAGCATACACGTAAGAAATTAAGTTCAAGTCCTCATCACTTTGGGTGACCCCATAAGAAGGTGGACGTCGGATCTTTTCTGGGACTGTTTTATCACCTTAGTTTCCCTCCACACTGGGGAAAGAACTTTTATCTCATATACAGTATAACACTATTTTGTGTTATATCTCTTTGTTTCATGTAACAATGTCATCGGTGTGAGGACTACTCAAGTGAAGGAGCATTTGGAGCGCAGAAAGTGAGATTGTAACATTCTTTTTTCTATTAGCACTTTAGGAAGAAGTTGCTGACGAGTTCTGAGTTCAGCTCTGTCCTCATGGAAAATTAAATAGGAACTCTTGTAGACAAAGCCCCCAGCTCCGACACACGTCTTGTTAAAGCCAAGGCCAACAGTGTGACGGTCTTCTTCCTCCGATTGGAGGAACTACAGCACCACATTGAGATCCCAAGGTGCCGTGGGAGGCACAAAGGGAGGATGAATGTGCAGAACACCTTTCAAAGACGTCTAGACCTCAGGGAGAGAAGCCAATTGGTTCTGAAAGAAAATGTACAAGGCCAAAATCTGGACTTTTATGGAGCCCAGACGCAGGCCCACATCCACGCCTGCCTGCAGAAAAAGCAGGAAGCGTCCCAGATGAAATTTCACTGCAGAATAATTTCTGCTCTCACACCAAGAGATGTATTTCTTCCAAATACGATGGTAATGCTTAGACGTTACCCCCTTTCTGGCTTAGATCATAGTCGGGATAACCTTGTTAGGGATTCCTCTCCTGGCTAGAATCAGCCGTTCAACTTCCATGCAATCAAATGAAGCCGCAGTAGATGCTGATAGATGAACGGGCCCTGTTGCAGAAGATCCTCGCGAAGAGAGAGAGGCCACGGATCTTCGAGGAGCATCTCCAGAAGGTCTGCGTACCAGGCCCTTCTTGACCAGTCCGGAGCAATGAGTATTGCTTAAACCTTTTCCCTTTTTATTCATTTTAGAATTCTTGGGATCAGAGGAAGTGGAGGAAACACGTACATCATCTGATAGAACCATGGAGTTGTCAGGGCGTCTATCGCCACTGCCTGTGGGTCTCTCGACCTGGAACAATACCGCCTGAGCTTCTTGTTGAGACGAGAGGCCATCATGTCGATCTGTGGATATCCCCATCGACTTGTCAAGAACCTGAACATTTCTGGGGGAAGGCCCCACTACCCCGGGTGCAGGTCATGTCTGCTGCGGAAGTCTGCTTCCCAGTTGTCTACTCCCAGAATGAAGACCGCTGACAATGCCACAGCGTTACTTTCTACCCAGAGGAGAATTCTTGACACCTCTGACATTGCTGCCCTGCTTTTCGTTCTGCCCTGTCGGTTTATGTACTTTACTGCCGTCACATTGTCGGACTGGACCTGAATTGCCCGATCTTGAAGAAGATGCGAGGCATGCAGAAGGGCGTTTTATATGGCCCTGAGTTCCAGAATGTTGATTGGAAGGATGACTTCCTGACTTGACCATCTTCCTTGAAACTGCACCCCCGAAACTGCACCCCCTAAGTGACTGCTCCCCAGCCTCTGAGGCTTGCGTCTCTGGTTAACAAAATCCAGTTCTGAATTCCGAACCATCGTCCTGCGACGAGGTGAGAAGACTGTAGTCACCACAGAAGGGAGATCCTGGCCTTTGGCGACAGACGGATCCTCTGGTGCATGTGAAGATGCGATCTGGACCTCGTAAGAGGCCACCATTTTCCCAGAAGTCGAATGCACAGATGCACCGACACCCGGGTTTGCTTCAGGACATCCCGAACCATCGGAATTATGTTCACTCCCTGTTTGCGGAGTATAAACATCATCTCTGTCATCACCTTGATGAACACCCTCAGTGCCGTGGAGAGACCAAATGGCAGGGCCTGGAACTGGTAGTGACAGTCCTACAGTGCAAACCGTAGATAAGCCTAATGAGGTGGCCAGATCAGAATATGAAGGTACGCATCCTTCATATCCAGAGACACTAGGAATTCCCCCTCCTCCAGACCTGAGATCACCGCTCTTAGAGACTCCATCTTGAATTTGAACACTTGCAATTACGGGTTCAAAGACTTGAGGTTCAGAATCGGTCTAACCAGACCATCCGGCTTCGGTACTATGAACGAGTTGGAATAGTACCCCTTGTTTAGTAGATGATACTGGAATACCTGAGTCTGTACCAGCTTTTGGATGGCATGCTGTAAAGTTATACTTGCCTCTTGTGAAACTGGCAAGCCTAATTTGAAGAATCTGTGAGGTGGGAGCTTTTGGAACTCCAGTCTGTAGCCCTGGGAAATAAGATCTATGACCCAGGGATCCTGGCACGAATTTGACCAGATTTTACTGACGAATTGTAGTCAGGCACCCACCTGACAGCCCTCAAGGCGTTGCAGTCCACCGTCATGCTGAAGTCTTTGAGGAAGTAGAGCCTGAGCTCTGCTCCTGAGCACCTGCAGTTACTGGTTTACCTTTTGCGCCGCTGGAGGATGTAGAAGCACCTCTGGATTTGCCCTTGAACTTGGCCGTCCGAAAGGACTGTAACTTAGAAGCTGAATAAGTCTTCTTGGTTGTGGGGAATGGGGGGGCTGCGGAAGGAAGATACGTAGACTTACCGCAGTAGCTGTGCAGATCCATTTGTCTAGTTAAACTCCAAACAAGGCCTCTCCTGTGAATGGTAGGCCTTCCACGCCCTTCCTGGAGTCCACGTCAGCAGTCCACTGGCATAGCCACAAGTTCCTGCATGCCGACACTGCCATAGCGGTAGTGTGTGCGTTAAGCACGCCTATTTCCTTTATGGCTTCCACCATAAAGTTTGCAGAGTCCTGTATATGCTGCAGAAGTAAGACAACATCCCCTCTAGATAAGGAAGCTATCCCTCAATTAAGTTACCTGACCATTTTGCAATGGCTTTTGTGATCCACGTACATGCAATAGTGGGTCTTTGGGCCACCCCAGCAGCTGTGTACAATGATTTGAGTGTAGTCTCAATGTTACGATCAGCCGTGTCTTTCAGGGAGGCTGCACCAGGAAAAGGCAATACAATTTTACGTGACAGCCTAGAGACCGATGCGTCCACTATCAGTGGATTTTCCCATTTTTTCCTATCCTTCAGAGGAAAAGGAAGAGATGATATCAACCTTTTAGGGATCTGACGTTTCTTATCAGGATTAATCCATGGTTCTTCAAAAAGGGTATTCAATTCCTTTGACGCAGGAAAAGTGACTGGGGGCTTCTTTTGTACATTAAAATAAGATTTCTCTTACGTCCTAGAGGATGCTGGGGTCCACATTAGTACCATGGGGTATAGACAGGTCCACTAGGAGCCATTGGCAATTTAAGAGTTTGAGAGTGTGTGCTGGCTCCTCCCTCTATGCCCCTCCTACCAGACTCAGCTTAGAAAATGTGCCCGGAGGAGCGTTTTGTCATCCCCTCTTCCCCCTCATACATTCATTTATTTCTGTACACACATCTACCGTTTTCTGTTGTCTTATCATATCCAATGGGGGGTATTCAATTGTTAGGAAAAAACAGACACCCAGCTGACTTTTCAAACAATTGAATATCCCCCAAAGTGACTCTGGCTGTTATGGTATGCAAGATTATTTAATAAAAATGTATGTGTTAAAAAATCTTGTGTTTACTTAATGTACAGGAAGGTAAATATAATATAATATATGGACTCATAGCTTACAGATACTTTCATATAGTGAGGCTTGTAATATGTTCAGCCCTTATTTGGAACTCACTTCTTTATTAAACACAAAACCTCCTATATGTGTATACATCCATTTGATTATTATAACACAGTATGGCAACAAAACATTAATCTAACACCCACTCATATGCAAAAATCCCCCTCCCAAAAAGTGCAAGTGCAAATATCATCTAAAAATGCAAATGTGCATATGTCCAATAAACCTTTGATACAATGGTCATATGTGTTCATATGTTCACATGCGATTGTAAATATGAGACCGCAAGTGGTACAGACCTTTTCCCATTCATGTTCCCTTTGTTTCAGTGGGATTTCCACTACTTTGTTTGGTATGAGTGGTTTATGTAAATGAATGGGAAAGCACCTGGAATAAACCTATAAATGGAAAATTTACTGGAGCATAACAACCCTCCTCCCCTTTCCCAAACACATGGTAGGCTAGATGGTTGGGGCCTCTTTGGGATTTAGGGGTGCATCTAAACCAGTGCCATTACTTACCACACCTCACTGCTCATAGAGATTATCAGACATGCATTACATTACATTGTTGTGATCTATGCAGCCCCCCTGACCAATCAGGG
Organism: Pseudophryne corroboree; assembly: GCF_028390025.1. Lineage (NCBI taxonomy): Eukaryota > Metazoa > Chordata > Amphibia > Anura > Myobatrachidae > Pseudophryne > Pseudophryne corroboree. Next base: position 307,093 of record NW_026970162.1, read on the forward strand.
CTGCGGTAATGAGGCAACCAATAATAGTGAGATCTAAACTATTGCTCCCGTGCTAAATGATCATAGTAGAGAGTGCTGGGGTCTCCACTTCACTGCCAGACAACATGTACACTTACATATAAGCTCTCAAGCAGTTTAAACTGTAACCAAAATATGTAAAGGAATTTTATAATAATACAAAGACGCTTACTAGCCTAGAAGTACCCACAGTTGTTCTAAGTATGAAACGTGAGCAGCAAATACTAGGACTTAGGCATGCCATAGTTAGAATAAAAAGGTCAATTGGAAGTATTGTTATTTTGCTAGGAAAGGGATCATATTGAGGGAAAGATGTATCAAACCATGGAGAGAAAGTGCAGAGACATAAAGTAAAAACCAATCAGCCCCTAAATGTCATTTTTCAAACACAGCCTGTGTATGTCTCTTTCCACTTTATCTCTCTCCAAGGTTTGAAACATCTACCCCCAAGTTTCTTAAGGGGTCAACAACGGCTGTCCCATACAATGTGCCCCTCCCCCAACACCACTTTAGCTCATAGTTGCCTACCCTCCCTCATTCTGCAGGAGACTCCCTGAAATAGTAGCAATCTCCCTCACTCCCTGAATAGTCCCTCAATCTCCCTGAAAAAAAAATATATATATTATATACATACATTTAAGTGGTATCATCAGTGCCATTTCCCTATATTGGTTATAAGACACAATGATCCCTATGGCTACATGCATTTTAAAGGTTTCTTGTGGCCACTTACAGTATATGGAACCTCTTGTAAAATACAATACACAAACAAATCCTGCAAAATATAAGAGTCTTTTCTTCAACAAGTAGATCTTACTAACTTTGGGGCTCATTTACATTTGGATGCAAGTCATTTTCATGACACACCTCTCAGATGTACAGTACACGTCTGCGCTGATAGGTGTTACTTTCACAATCTCCCTGAAATGCTTTTTCAAAAGTAGGCAAGTATGCTTTAGCTGTGTTGAACAAATCATTTTCATCAGATTAAAATGTCGACAGTCACATGAGGGGTGTGCAGGGTGCGGCATATACTTTATGATGCGGCACATGAGGGGTGTGCAGGGTGCGGCATATACTTTATTGTGCGGCACATGAGGGGTGTGCAGTTAGTCAGTGCAGAGCTCTCTAGCAGGCGAGATGGCATGGCATATACTTTATGGAGCGTCACGTTAGGGGCATGCAGTTAGTTGTGCAGAGCTCTCTAACAGGCGGGAGGGCATGGCATATACTTTATGGAGCGGCACGTGAGGGGCATGCAGTTAGTCTGTGCACAGCTCTCTAGCAGATGGGAGGGCATGGCATGTACTTTATTGTGCGGCACATGAGGGGTGTACAGTTAGTCAGTGGAGAGCTCTCTAGCAGGCGGGATGGCATGGCATATACTTTATGGAGCGGCACATGAGGGGTGTGCAGTTAGTCAGTGCAGAGCTCTTTAGCAGGCGGGAGTGCATGGCATATACTTTATGGTGCGGCACATGAGGGGTGTGCAGTTAGTCAGTGCAGAGCTCTCTAGCAGGCGGGAGGGCATGGCATATACATTATGGTGCGGCACATCAGGGGCGTGCAGTTAGTCAGTGCAGAGCTCTCTAGCAGGCGGGAGGGCATGGCATATACTTTATGGAGCGGCACATGAGGGGTGTGCAGTTAGCCAGTGCACAGGTCTCTAGCAGGTGGGAGGAATGGGGGGTGATAATGATTTTTATAATTTGCCATTAAGGGAAATAATAAGAATTTACTCACCGGTAATTCTATTTCTCGTAGTCCGTAGTGGATGCTGGGTACTCCGTAAGGACCAGGGGGATAGACGGGCTCCGCAGGAGACTGGGCACTCTTAAAAGAAAGATTAGGTACTACATCTGGTGTGCACTGGCTCCTCCCTCTATGCCCCTCCTCCAGACCTCAGTTAGGGAAACTGTGCCCGGAAGAGCTGACATTACTAGGAAAGGATTTGGAATCCAGGGTAAGACTCATACCAGCCACACAAATCACACCGTACAACTTGTGATAACTATACCCAGTTAACAGTATGAACAACAACTGAGCCTCATTCAACAGATGGCTCAGAACAATAACCCTATAGTTAAGCAATAACTATATATAAGTATTGCAGAAAGTCCGCACTTGGGACGGGCTCCCAGCATCCACTACGGACTACGAGAAATAGAATTACCGGTGAGTAAATTCTTATTTTCTCTGACGTCCTAGTGGATGCTGGGTACTCCGTAAGGACCATGGGGATTACACCAAAGCTCCCAAACGGGCGGGAGAGTGCGGATGACTCTGCAGCACCGAATGAGCAAACTCAAGGTCCTCCTAAGCCAGGGTATCAAACTTGTAGAATTTTGCAAAAGTGTTTGATCCCGACCAAGTAGCAGCTCGGCAAAGTTGTAAAGCCGAGACCCCTCGGGCAGCCGCCCAAGAAGAACCCACCTTCCTCATGGAATGGGCTTTTACTGATTTAGGATGCGGCAGTCCAGCCGCAGAATGTGCAAGTTGAATCGTGCTACAGATCCAGCGAGCAATAGTCTGCTTAGAAGCAGGAGCACCCAGCTTGTTGGGTGCATGCAGGATAAACAGCGAGTCAGTTTTTCTAACTCTAGCCGTCCTGGAAACATAGATTTTCAGGGCCCGGACTACGTCCAGCAACTTGGAATCCTCCAAGTCCCGAGTAGCCGCAGGCACCACAATAGGTTGGTTCAAATAAAACGCTGATACCACCTTTGGGAGAAATTGGGGATGAGTCCTCAATTCTGCCCTGTCCATATGGAAAATCAGATATGGGCTTTTACAGGACAAAGCCGCCAATTCTGACACACGCCTAGCTGAGGCCAAGGCCAACAGCATGACTACCTTCCATGTGAGATACTTCAACTCCACGGTCTGAAGTGGCTCAAACCAATGTGATTTTAGGAAATCCAACACTACGTTGAGATCCCAAGGTGCCACTGGAGGCACAAAAGGGGGCTGAATATACAGCACTCCCTTAACAACGTCTGAACTTCAGGCAGCGTCTTTCCTAGCCTTTAACAGCGTAGGACTCACTTCATCTGGAACGCCCTTTTCCATTAGGATCCGGCGTTCAACCGCCAAGCCTTCAAACGCAGCCGCGGTAAGTCTTGGAACAGACAGGGCCCCTGCAGTAACAGGTCCTGTCTGAGAGGCAGAGGCCATGGGTCCTCTGAGATCATTTCTTGTAGTTCTGGGTACCAAGTTCTTCTTGGCCAATCCGGAACTACGAGTATAGTTCTTACTCCCCTCTTTCTTACTATCCTCAGTACCTTGGGTATGAGAGGAAGAGGAGGGAACACATAAACCGTCTGGTACACCCACGGTGTCACTAGTGCGTCCACAGCTATCGCCTGAGGGTCTCTTGACCTGGCGCAATACTTTTTTAGCTTTTTGTTGAGGCGGGACGCCATCATGTCCACCTGTGGCCGTTTCCAGCGGTTTACAATCTGCGTGAATACTTCTGGATGAAGTCCCCACTCTCCTGGGTGGAGGTTGTGCCTTCTGAGGAAGTCTGCTTCCCAGTTTTCCACACCCGGAATGAACACTGCTGACAGTGTTAGCACGTGATTCTCTGCCCATCGGAGAATCCTTGTGGCTTCTGCTTCTTGTGCCGCCTTGTCGGTTTACATGGGCGACAGCCGTGATGTTGTCTGACTGAATCAGCACCGGCTGGTTTTGAAGCAGGGGTTCTGCTTGACTTAGGGCATTGTAAATGGCCCTTAGTTCCAGAATATTTATGTGTAGGGAAGTCTCCTGACTCGACCATTGTCCTTGGAAGTTTCTTCCCTGAGTGACTGCTCCCCAACCTCGGAGGCTTGCATCCGTGGTCACCAGGACCCAGTCCTGAATGCCGAATCTGTGGCCCTCGAGAAGATGAGCACTCTGCAGCCACCACAGCAGAGACATCCTGGCCCTCGGGGACAGGGTGATCAGCCGATGCCTCTGAAGATGCGATCCGGACCACTTGTCCAACAGATCCCACTGAAAGTTCCTTGCATGGAACCTGCCGAAGGGAATTGCTTCGTAAGAAGCTACCATATTTCACAGGACTCGCGTGCAGTGATGCACCGACACCTGTTTTGGTTTCAGGAGGTCTCTGACCAGAGATGACAACTCCTTGGCCTTCTCCTCCGGTAGAAACACCTTCTTCTGTTCTGTGTCCAGAAACATGCCCAATAGCAGCAGACGCGTCGTAGGAATCAGCTGCGACTTTGGGATATTCAGAATCCAGCCGTGCTGTTGCAGCACTTCCCGAGATAGTGCTACTCCGACTAACAACTGCTCCTTGGACCTTGCCTTTATAAGGAGATCATCCAAGTACGGGATAATTATAACTCCCTTCTTTCGAAGGAGTATCATCATTTCGGCCATTACCTTGGTAAATACCCTTGGTGCCGTGGACAGACCAAACGGCAGCGTCTGGAATTGGTAATGGCAGTCCTGTACCACAAACCTGAGGTACTCCTGGTGAGGTGGGTAAATGGGGACATGTAGGTAAGCATCCTTGATGTCCAGTGACACCATAAAATCCCCCTCTTCCAGGCTTGCAATAACCGCCCTGAGCGATTCCATTTTGAACTTGAACTTCCTTATATAAGTGTTCAAGGATTTCAAATTTAGAATGGGTCTCACCGAACCGTCTGGTTTCGGTACCACAAACATTGTGGAATAGTAACCCCGTCCCTGTTGAAGGAGGGGAACTTTGATTATCACCTGCTGAAGGAACAGCTTGTGAATTGCCGCCAGTACTACCTCCCTTTCCTTGGGAGTAGCTGGCAAGGCTGATTTGAGGTAACGGCGAGGGGGAGACGCCTCGAACTCCAGCTTGTATCCCTGAGATACCACTTGTAGAACCCATAGACCCACCTGTGAGCGAACCCACTGGTCGCTGAAGTTCCGGAGACGGGCCCCCACCGCACCTGGCTCCACCTGTGGAGCCCCAGCGTCATATGGACTTAGTGGAAGCAGGGGAGGATTTTTGTTCCTGGGAACTGGCTGTCTGGTGCAGCCTTTTCCCTCTACCCCTGCCTCTGGGCAGAAAGGACGCGCCTCTGACCCGCTTGCCTTTCTGAGGCCGAAAGGACTGTACTTGATAATACGGTGCTTTCTTAGGCTGTGAGGGAACCTGAGGTAAAAAAGTTGACTTCCCAGCTGTTGCTGTGGATACGAGGTCCAAGAGACCATCCCCAAACAATTCCTCACCCTTATAAGGCAAAACCTCCATGTGCCTTTTAGAATCAGCATCACCTGTCCACTGCCGAGTCCATAATACTCTCCTGGCAGAAATGGACATTGCATTAATTCTAGATGCCAGCCGGCAAATGTCCCTCTGTGCATCCCTCATATATAAGACTACGTCTTTAATATGCTCTATGGTTAGCAAAATAGTATCCCTGTCAAGGGAATCAATGTTATCTGTCAGGGTATCAGACCATGCTGCTGCAGCACTACACATCCATGCTGAAGCAATAGCAGGTCTCAGTATAGTACCTGAGTGTGTATACACAGACTTCAGGATAGCCTCCTGCTTTCTATCTGCAGGCTCCTATCCTGAGACGGCAGTGCCACCTTTTTTGATAAGCGTGTGAGCGCCTTGTCCACCCTAGGGGATGTTTCCCAACGCAACCTGTCCGTTGGCGGGAAAGGGTACGCCATTAGTAACCGCTTAGAAATCACTAATTTCTTATCTGGGGAACACCACGCTTCTTCACACAATTCATTTAACTCATCAGATGGGGGAAAAGTCACTGGCTGCTTTTTCTCCCCAAACATAATACCCTTTTTTGTGGTAACCGGGTTAATGTCAGAAATGTGCAACACATTTTTCATTGCCGTAATCATGCATCGGATGGCCCTTGTGGATTGTACATTTGTCTCATCCTCGTCGACACTGGAGTCAGACTCCGTGTCGACATCTGTGTCTGCCATCTGAGGTAGCAGGCGTTTTTGAGCCCCTGATGGCCTCTGAGATGCTTGGGCAGGCGCGGGCTGAGATGCCGGCTGTCCCAAAGCTGTTATGTCATCGAACCTTTTATGCAAGGAGTTGACACTGTCGGTTAATACCTTCCACATATCCATGCACTCTGGTGTCGGCCCCGCAGGGGGCGACATCACTCTTATCGGCTCCTGCTCCGCCTCCACGTAAGCGTCCTCATCAAACATGTCGACACAGCCGTACCGACACACCGCACACACACACAGGGAATGCTCTGACTGAGGACAGAACCCCACAAAGTCCTTTGGGGAGACAGAGAGGGAGTATGCCAGCACACACAAGAGCGCTATATAACAGAGGGATTTACACTAATACAAAGTTAATTTTCCCCCAATAGCTGCTTATATCACCTTTTGCGCCTAAATTTATGTGCCCCCCTCTCTTTTTTACCCTTTCCGTAGTGTATACTGCAGGGGAGAGCCTGGGGAGCGTCCTTCCAGCGGAGCTGTGAAGAGAAAATGGCGCTGGCTGTGCTGAGGAAGATAGCCCCGCCCCTTCAGCGGCGGGCTTCTCCCGCTTTTTTAATAATATTTATGGCGGGGGATTAGGCACATATACAGTTTATAACTGTATTATGTGCATTTTGCCAACTTAAGGTATACATATTGCAGCCCAGGGCGCGCCCCCCCCCCAGCGCCCTGCACCCACCAGTGACCGGAGCGTGTGGTGTGCTGTGGGAGCAATGGCGCACAAACATTGTGTTGACATTAAGTTGTGTATATTATGACTGTCTATATATTGAATGTCTAAATAATATACACCAGCACAAATGGTGACATATACGGTTTTCACTTAATATACCAATACCTCGTATCCTGACTAATTTAGACAATGGCTGTGCGCTACCTTATTGAAGACCGGAGTCTTCAGCCGCCGATTTTCTCCTGGAATCTTCCGTCTTCTGGCTCTGCAAGGGGGACGGCGGCGTGGCTCCGGGAACGGACGATCGAGGTCGGGCCCTGTGTTCGATCCCTCTGGAGCTAATGGTGTCCAGTAGCCTTAGAAGCACAAGCTAGCTGCAAGCAGGTAGGTTTGCTTCTCTCCCCTAAGTCCCTCGTAGCAGTGAGTCTGTTGCCAGCAGATCTCACTGAAAATAAAAAACCTAACAAATACTTTCTTTTCTAGTAAGCTCAGGAGAGCCCACTAGGTGCATCCAGCTCTGGCCGGGCACAGATTCTAACTGAGGTCTGGAGGAGGGGCATAGAGGGAGGAGCCAGTGCACACCAGATGTAGTACCTAATCTTTCTTTTAAGAGTGCCCAGTCTCCTGTGGAGCCCGTCTATCCCCCTGGTCCTTACGGAGTACCCAGCATCCACTAGGACGTCAGAGAAATAACTGAATGGCTGACATGACAGGATGATTGTTTGTACATGAGCAGTGCACTTCCCTCAGTGGGACACTATCTAGTATATTTGTCCATGATGACTGGTCACCATTGTTTATTATTTTATATATGTCAGCATTATTATGTCAACATTTATCCTGTCTATTGGGGAGGTGTATCAAACCTTAGAGAGAGACAAAGTGGAAAACTTCCCATGACAGCTAATCAGCTTTATTTTACAGTCTCTGCTACATAAGGGACCGTTAAAAATTGGATTGGCTGCTATGGGCAACTTCTCTACTTTATCTCTCTCCAAGGTATGACACATCTTCCCCTATGTATTACTGGTCTACATTATGTTCATGTCTCCATCATGTTCCCGTTGACATATGACTGTTTATATAGTGATTGACAACATATGGTCCATGTCGACATTTTGATAGTGGGGGTAATTCCAAGTTGATCGCAGCAGGAAATGTTTTAGCAGTTGGGAAAAACCATGTGCACTGCAGGGGAGGCAGATTTAACATGTGCAGAGAGAGTTAAATTTGGGTGTGGTGTGTTGAATCTGCAATCTAATTTGCAGTGTAAAAATAAAGCAGCCAGTATTTACCCTGCACAGAAATAAAATAACCCTCCCAAATCTAACTCTTTCTGCACATGTTATATCTGCCTCCCCTGCAGTGCACATGGTTTTGCCAATTGCTATCAAAAATCCTGCTGCGATCAACCTGGAATTAGCCCCAGTCTACATAATGTGCCTGATGACATTAAGTTGTGTATATTATGACTGTCTATATATTGAATGTCTAAATAATATACACCAGCACAAATGGTGACATATACTGTTTTCACTTAATATACCAATACCTTGTATCCTGACTAATTTAGACAATGGCTCAACAAGAACAGAACTGATTTTGGGTATGTAGAAATATAAACACACGTAATCAGTGACACTTACAGGAAAGCTAGAAAAGAAATAAAGTACTTTAGAGAATAATAGTGCATACGGAAGCAAACAAATGTGGTACTGTGAGCGGACGGTCCCGTACGAAAGCCCTCACCGCTTTCGCGTCTCGTCCCCAGTACACAGAATGGATGTTTAGGTCCCACGGGAGCTGACCACATAGGGGATTTACCTGCTGTGCACTGTCCAAGATCAAAAGGTTTTGTCATTCCCCCCATCTGCTAGCAGAGGCGATTAGCATGCCATTTCCTATTCCTAGAAGACAGGGGAAAGTGCATTTTTCCCTTTAAAATGCAGGTGACCACATCTTAAATATAAATACATTTAAACATGCAATCCTATAATTGTGCACAGAGCACTACATATGACATGTTAAAACACATCAGTAAACATATTTTTAAACAGTTCGCGGCCAGCACCGTAAGTACGTTTAACAGTGACGTCAAGTGCCTATTGTCCTCAAAATGGTGCTGTACACATTGGGGTTAACCCCTTACGTGCCGTGGCCGCCATTAACCATGTGGCTGCCAGAGTCTCCGGCCACAGGTACAAACATTAGTTACAGTAACCAGATAGAACTGATTTCATTTGACTTCATGCTTTTAGGTTTTTAAACACCTAGCAAAGATACATTTTTATCTAGGCCCGACTTTATTTAAAGAGAAAAATATAAAAATTGGGTTTAAAAACTCTTCTGGCAGTGAATTATAAAGTAAGCCACATATTCTGTAAGGATTCAGCTATATTCATCACAATCATTAAAAGGTTCTGCCATCTGCATCATGTGACAGTGACATCATAGTGTAGTGATGTCATAATAGGCACAACAGCAAGGATTACTTTATTCCTCTACCAGCAGCAGGAAGATGAAGACACATATACTTGTGTTCCTGATATTGTTACCTGTGATATGTATCGCAGATGGGGATGAAACATCAGGTATAGTAACATTTATTTTTCTAAACATTGTAAATACTATATTTATGTTACAATTCTTTTCATAGATTTATTTTCAGTGCCACCTTTAACTGAAATATGTATATATTCACTTGTATCCCCACAATGTGTTTTCTGACTGTAACCCCTCTTTTCTACTAAATTACCAAAATGTCAGAATATTGGGGGTCATTCAGATCTGTTCGCTGGTGTGCGTTTTCGCCCCCCAGAAAAAGTAGAGGCGTTCATGAGGCGGAGACGGAGTGTTGTGGGGGTGTGGCTTGGAAACGGGACATGCCAGCACCAACGGGGAGCGTGACTGGGCGTGATCGCGGTGGCTGAGTGACATCACACGCAGCTGCCGTAATAAAAAAGATGGCGGCGAGCCTTCAGGAGGCAACCCTAATTTCTGCGATGAAGCAGAAATTGTGGTGCAATCACAATTTTTGCTTGATCAGGGGGGGCTCTGTCAGCATGCTGGGTGGCCTTGCCCTGTGATGGGCGGCCCCCAGCCTGCGGTCCAAAGGATTGCAAATTTTGCTAATTAGCATAATTTGCTATACTTACTGAATTAGCCAGAATACCGGCAGCAGAGCGAGCGCTAAGTGTCCCCTTGCAGACTCTCTGCACTCACCACAGGATCTAGTCTCACTCTATGGGTGTCTTGGGCACCCACAAGTGGGAATAGCCCTGGTGCGCTGGGATTCCAGCTGGCAGCATTGTTGACTGTCGGGATTTTGGCGTTGGTATCCTGAACACCGGGATCCCTATAGCCGGCATTTTAACTGCATCCACCTATAGCAAATGTCTTCCTGTTTTATATCCATATATGGCATTAATATTGCCACGCAGCTGGTACCATGTACAATATGGGTACACCCGAGTGCAAGCATATTTCTTTTCTATAACTCATATCATTAGTAGCAGGGACTGATCTTCCACACAAGCCAATATTAGTAAATATGTGTGAAATTCTCAAATGTAAGTTAAGCAATGCACAGACCTTTAGCGCCTGTATTAATAATTTCATTTTGCACAGATGGTGACTGGAATGTAGACCAGGAGGCGCAGATTGCAGAGCTGCGCCAGCTGATGCGCCAGGGGAGACGTGAGTGTCCATAGCACTATACATGTATTGTATTTACGTATTCTCTTACATTCATCCAGTCAGTAGCTGCCATTATTATAACCAGTAGTGCAAGTAGAAAAAAATTCTTAGTGGTACTGTGTGTACACACTGAAGGTGAGCAAAATAAAAGCTGGGGGCATGGTCACAGACAATAGCGGCATGTCAACATGACACGCCATCCATTTCTCATCACTATGAGAACATTCCTTTTCATTCCAAATGCACATTACCTATATGAGGGTTTCTCACAACCTCTGAAGAAATGAATCCTCCCTGGTCAGACAGCGTCTTCAGTCAGTGTTCACTATTCATGTAGGAAATCACATGGTCTGGGAAGATGCCTGTTTGTGTAGGATTATAACCAAAGTCATAGTCATACAACAGAGGTTCAACCAGACTCATGCCACCTGTGTCACCTACGGTTCTGGTATGAATGGTCGACCATGCTAAGGTCGACATTCATTAGGTTGACCACTATTGGTCAACATAGACATGGTCAACATGGACTGAAAGTCGACACATGAAAATGGATGACACGGGACAAGTCGACACATGAAAAGGTCGACATGGATTTTTAAACTGTTTTTGGTGTTATTTTTTTCTGTAACATGACCAGGAACCCCAATTAGTGTACTGCATCCCCTTGCTCCACTACCGCTGCTCTCGGCACAGGTTACAGTTCCTAATTGTAGTCCATGTGGATGGTAAAGTAAGAAAAAGTAAAAAAAAAAAAGCTATTTCGACCCATTCAAGTGTTGACCTGTTATGTGTCAACCATTTGTCCATGTCAACCATGTCAATGTCGACCAATAGTGGTCGACCTTAATATGGTCGACCATCCAAATGGATACCATCGCCCAGTGGCGTAACTAGAAATTTTTCTCCCCCAAGCCCAAAAATTCTTTGGCGCCCCCCCCCACCCGCCGCATAATTGGGAGCAAGAAAGGGTTAAATATGCGCGCGCCTTCGGCGCGCGCCGCAAAAAAGGGGCGTGGTTTTGTTGGAATGGGCGTGGTTTCTCATAAAGGGGCGTGGTATTGCAGGAAAAGACTACCTTATACCCCAGTTTTGCAACCTGCACGCCCAGACGTTAGCCACCACAGGAAAGAAAAATAATCCTGATTCATGCCCCTTACATTATTTGTCATTTTCCTCCTTATAGTAATGCCCAGTATACATTATGCCACATACTGCAATGGCCCTTAGACATTATGCCACACACCGTAATGCCTGTGACACATTATGCCACACACCATAATGCCCCCGACACATTATGCCACACACCGTAATGCCTGTGACACATTATGCCACACACTGTAATGCCTGTGACACATTATGCCACACATCGTAATGCCCCCGACACATTATGACAGGAATCGCAATGCCCGTTATACATTATGCTACACACTGCAATGCCCCTGATACATTATAGCACATACAATGCCTGTGACACATTATGACACACACCGCAATGACCTTGAGACATTATACCACAATGCCCGTGATATAGTATACCATACACCGTAATGCCTGTGACACATACCGCAAAGCCCTGCCCGTTATACCCTATGCCACACACCGCAATGCCCGTTATGTATTATGCCACACTGCAATGACCCTGAGACATTATACCACATACCACAATGCCCGTGATATAGTATACCACACACCGTAATGCCTGACACATTATGACACACACCGCAATGTCCGTGATACATTATGCCACACACTGCAATGACCCTGAGACATTATACCACATATCACAATGCCCGCGATATAGTATACCATACACCGTAATGCCTGTGACACATTATGACACACACCGCAATGTCCGTGATACATTATGCCACACACCGTAATGCCCATTACGCATTAAGTCCTACAGTAAGGCTTCTAATTACTTTTCAATTACCTTCTCGTTGTCAGGGGTTTCATGCACTGGGTGTCATGCTCGTTGCCAGGTGTTTCATGCACTGGGTGTCATGCTCGTTGTCAGGTGTTTCATGCACTGGGTGTCATGCTCGTTGCTAGGAGGTAGTCCTTGTTGCTAGGGCTGTGCTCCCAGTGCCACATATGACCCCAGTGCCAGATATTCCCCCACGGTGCCAGGTACTCACATGCCCCCGGTGCCAAATATAGCCCCCCCCATGTGCCAGGTACACATATACCCCCCCCCCCAGTGCCACATATGCCCCCAGTGCCAGATATTCCCCCCCAGTGCCACATATGCCCCCAGTGCCAGATATTCCCCCCCGTGCCAGATATGCCGCCAGTGCCATATATTTCCCCCCAGTGCCACATATGCCCCCAGTGCCAGATATTCCCCCAGTGCCAGATATCCCCCCAAGTGCCAGACATCCCCCCCCAGTGCCAGACATCCCCCCCCAGTGCCATATATGCCCCAGTGCCAGACATCCCCCCCCCAGTGCCAGATATCCCCCCCAGTGCCAGCCACCCCCCCAGTGCCATATATGCCCCAGTGCCAGACATCCCCCCCCAGTGCCATATATTCCCCAGTGCCAGACATCCCCCCCAGTGCCAGACATCCCCCCCCAGTGCCAGATATCCCCCCCCCAGTGCCATATATGCACCAGTGCCAGATATCCCCCCTAGTGCCAGACATCTCCCCCCCAGTGCCATATATGCCCCAGTGCCAGACATCCCCCCCCAGTGCCAGATATCCCCCCCAGTGCCAGACATCCCCCCCCCAGTGCCATATATGCCCCAGTGCCATATATCCCCCCTAGTGCCAGACATCCCCCCCCCCAGTGCCATATATGCCCCAGTGCCAGACATCCCCCCCAGTGCCGCCGTCGCCGCCGCCGCTTATTGGAGGGACACGGAGGGCACAGATCGCCTCTCCTGTGTCCCTCCTGCTGCATCATCTCCGGCGGCCGCGGGTCTAATAGGGGGAAGTGCCGTCCGTGAGCCAATTAGAGCTCACGGACGGCACTTCCCCCTATTAGACCCGCGGCCGCCGGAGATGATGCAGGAGGGACACAGGAGAGGCACACGCTGCGCCGTCCGTGTCCCTCCAACAAGCGGCGGCGGGAAGGAGAAAGCAGACTGACATGCGGGCGCTCGTCCGCATGTCAGTCTGCTGTAATCAGTGGCGCCCCCGCAGCCCCTCGCCCCCAAGCCACCGCGAGGACTGCGGGGGCAGTAGTTACGCCACTGCCATCACCTACTACCCCCTGCATCTCTCAGCCACACCATCATCTTCTCCCCTACGTCTCAGTCACACCTTGACTTTTTTTTTTCTCTCAGCCACATCATCTCCCCTCGCTGCATCTCTCAGCCACACGGTCATCTCCCGCCTGCGTCTCTCAGCCACACGATCATCTCTCGACTGCGTTTCTCAGCAACACCGTCATCTCCCGCCTAGTATTCCACCACTAGGTGATGCAATACTAATAGCAGACGACTGCAAGGTGGTCAGGTGGTTGGGCAGTATGGCGTACCAGCTTCCAAACTCTAAATGGTATGCCGTACCGGCCCGTACCACCATACTTGCACTACTGTTTATAACAGAAACATAGATCAGCCCAACAGCATATTAATATGGAAGACAAACATGGGAGGAAAATGACTAGAACCAGTGTCCCAATTATGGTTATGAACGGTCAGAAACAGAGGCCTGAATCTGAGTCACACACAAAGCAGCTCCAATTCCATATGCCTCCCATGATAGGAGTCTTGTGTGAGTGTCCTCCTGTATTCTTAGTCAGACACATTGGCATTTCTATAATGGGTGCAGTGTGGGCAGTGCACATGGGCCCCTGGGTCCAGGGGGACCCAAACCTAACACGCTGCACCCATTTAATATATTTACCATTCCGGAGTCCCGGGGAGATTGCCCTCTAGTGCAGGCATAAATCACTCAGAAAATGGCCACCAAGGCCATTCCCAAGTGATTTGCGCATGCGCATTGGAGATGTCCTCGGAAACAAAGCGCAGGTGCCATGTTCCCGGAGACCTGCACATGCACAGTAGACTCTGGCAGTATGCCAGAGTCTACTTGCTGCCAGAGAGGAGGGGGCCCGTGACGGAGGCTGCACGTGGGTCCCCTTCTCTCTTAAAATGCCCCTGGTCAGACACATCTATGCAACTGCACAGAACATATCCCTCTAGCTGTGGGAACATCAATCATTACTATTAATGGTACTTACTCCTACCCAAAGCTAGGAGCAAGAGATACAACTATAACAGGTGCCCACTTGCCATATGCACAACTGGCAATAGGTAATAACTATATCTACATGCCCATGCGTTTGTTCTCTCACATGTGTATGCATAGTACTGCCCATGTGATGGATACAGAGATGACAATTCAGAATCACTCAGACTCATTATCAATGGGCAAATGGGACTGCAAACAATTTCTCTCTACAATAGATTCCATGACACCACATAAAGTAAAAGTAATCAATGATATGGAACCTGGGCAGTGGCTGCTTGGGCATCTAATATCCTATAATATCAGCCTAAGGCACATGCAACTCCAAAGAGGGTATCTTGTATTAAAAAAGACAAATAATCAATGTATTAGTCAAAATCTGGATTATGCTCATTTTGTTTTGAACATTTAGTAGTATTTAGAGAGGACATTAACTATGAGAATAAGCGGCTGAGGCTGAGCTTCGTTACTAAGAACCTAATTCAGACTGGAACGCTGCTGCGGCAGTATTGGCATTCTGATGCCCGGTGAAGTGTGCACACATGTAGAAGCCGCATTGCACGTGCACACACAGTGATATGTGATGGCATCTCCCTTGTGCGACCACCTCTGCCTGATTGACAGGCAGAGGTGGTCGTGGTACAGGAGGGGGGCATGTCGACGACATTGCGGCAGCATTAGGGGGGTACAACCTGGACAGGCGTGTCTGGACCATTTGCTGGGTGGGCCGAGGGGTACTTGACAGATGTCAGAGCATCACCGCCGTACAATGCTTTCGCATGTCTGCGGTGGGGTGGCTGGATCCGGCATGCGGGGTGGACTTGCCCTGTGCTGGGCATCCCCCCGCATGTCAGAGTTATTGATCATAGATGTGCAATTATCGCAAGTCTGAATCAGGCCGTATATACTATAGAGCTGTGATGGGGAACCTTTGCATTCCAGCTGTTGTTGAACTACACATCCCAGCATGCACTGCTACAGTTTTAGCATGGCCAAATAGCAAAAGTGTAGCAGGACTGGAGTGCCAAAGGTTCCCCATCACTGCTATAGGGAATAGTTATCACAATTTTAGTGTTGTGATGTGTGTACTCTATAGTATATGTCTATGTCTATGTGTCTATTCTCTATAGTATATGATAAAGAAGCTCAGCCTCAGCAGCTTATCCTTTGACTTATCCTTTGTGACTTTGCTGTCATAAAAGTTTCTTTCTATTCACTGATTACATTTTATTTTTTTTTGTAGTTCATAAGATTCATACAACAACTGAGCCTCCTGCAGGAAGATCATGGGCTAAACGTAAATCCCGCACCTCTGCCAGCTTGCAGGCTTCAGCCCCACCTCCGTCATATCGTATGTATAGCTTATAGTGAATCATTTATGAATAACATAAACACAAATAAAATAATGATGAATTGTCCTTAAGACAGAGGTGTAGTTTGGAGCTGCGGTGTCCAGAGCAAGAGGGGTCAGACAGCCACACCAAAAAGAAGGAAGACAGAGATATAAAGGCATAAAGGGGGGAGACAAATTGTGTAGACTTGGCTGCCCTCAGGAATACATTGGAAACAGCTGTAAGGCACCCAGACATCTGGCACTAATGACACAGGGCCAAACTTGAGCTGTGTTTTGACAATATATTAAGGGGAGGGTCTGTGTTGTCACAGTATGTGACGAGGGAGCAGTATAGGGGCAGTATATGGAGTGGGTACAGTATTGGGGCAGTATTTTTAGAGGGCGCAGTGTTGAGATAGCACTGGGTGGGAGGAGAGTGTTGGGGCAGTATTTGGAGGTGGAGCAGTGTTGGGGATATATTGAGAGGGGAAAGAGGGTTGGGGCAGTATTGAGAGTGAAAGCAGTGTTGGGAGCAATGTTGGGACACTATTGTGGGAGTATTGGTTGGGGAGAGCTCTATTGGAGCAGTATTAGGAGGGAAAGCCGTGTTGGGGAGGTGAAGTTATTTCCAGAGCAGCCCTGGGTGCACAAATACAATACAGTCAGAGGGTAAAAGCATTAAGAGGAGACAGATGTAGGTAGAAAGAGACAGTAAGAGGAACATGGAGAGTCCACATCAGAGATATTAGAGTGGGCACATTAATGAATGCAGTATGGGGGAAGAGGAAACAGGGGAGGTATTCATTGAGCTTCCAATTCCAGGTAACTGGATAAGAATTCTGTGAAGAGGACAGGGGGTGCAGCATGTTTAATATAAAGCTGCATGCACACGTTGTGATTCTGCCCAAAGGCCGATTTTGACTTTGCGATTTTCCTTGAACTCCCCGGAGCCCAGAACCACCAATATTGACTGTACTCATGGTGCGATTTGGGCTATGTACAATTTTAACTATACTAGAAACTAGATTGTACACTTTCTAGTCAAAATTGACCTGTCTGCACAGTCTATTTTTTCTTGCGATAATGACCCCGCGGGAGCGTGAATCTATATAGTCTATATATCGGTAGTTCAAATCGCACCATGTGTATGCACCTTAAGAGCTGTGCCCCCTATTGTAACAGACTGGGGCCAGGAGTGGGGGTGCTTCCAACAATGATCACATCATTCTTTCTCTGTTTGTTCCTCTTCCTGATGGTCCATTTAAAGCTCTGAAAAAAATGAGTCATTGCATTTGGCACCCCCAGCCGAAGCAGATGCACAAACTCCACCTGCTCTGCACATGTTACACCTTTGCCTTAAGAGTAGTTATAGTGAATGTACACTCTATACATAACAATTATACAAATGTGGTTCTTTTCAGCGAAAACATTTTCAAGTCAGGAGAAATTTGCCGCAGTGCAGTTAGGTAAGCTATTAAACTTCCCATGATATTGCTATCTATCTATCTATCTATCTATCTATCTATCTATCTATCTATCTATCTGTCTGTCTGTCTGTCTGTCTATCTTGTGGTGGTTACAAGGGTGCTAGAGCTGTTGAAGCCCTGGATCTGGTATCCTTTCCCACAGGATACATAGAGGTGTGAACCATTGGCATATCTATAATGGGTGCAGTGTGTGCGGTGCACATGGGCCCAAGAGTCCAGGGGGGCACACCCCACACACACTGCACCCATTTGTTTAATACTTTGGAGCCATCCCTTCTTGGCAGCGCAATAGTCTTAACACTAGGGGGGATAAACTCTATTGCACCTGCTGAAAACTCCAGAAACGTGGCACAGCGGCCATTTTTCTGGAGTTTTGCTCATGCGCAATAGGAAAATCTTCAGGAAAATGGCCACCACACCGTGTTCCCGTAGGTCTGTGCATGCGCAATAAGGTCTGTGCTCAGACTCTGTTGCCACTGTGGAGAAGGATGGCACTGCCGGGGGACTCCTGTAATACTTACGGAGAGGTAAGTATTGAAACCTTGTGCCTCGGTCAGAGAGGAGGGGGCCCCTTATGCAGAAGGCTGCACACGGGACACGGGCCTCCTCCTCTCTTAAAACGCCTCAGAGCAGCAGCTAGGCCCCCCCGACTTTTTTAAAGGCAGATTGACATTGTCGGAAACGGGGCCAAAACCTGTTGTATTTGGCTGCGGAATTCGACAAAACACATGTAAATTAATACATTAAATGAATAAATAAGGGGAAAAGTGCATTGGAAGCACCCACACACTGCATGGAAGCCGGAGCGTGCTTCGCAGTGTCCTCTTCGCCAGTATCCGCTTCACCCTGACGTAATTATATCTGCATTGGCATTCTCACACACAGTACATTTTATTATCACAATTCTTTCACTTTTCTCACCTTTCTTTTTTAGTATCTCACAGTTTTTAAAATAATTTTAATTCATTAATAAAAGTAAATTTTTATTGCAAAGTTCACCTCACTAAGACAAATGCTTCTTTCTTTTGTTGATATATCCTCATTATTATTTGTCATGTGGTAGCTCACCCTGTGCTAAGACATATACATTAGTGCATATTAATAATTATTGAGGGTCGTTTTCTTCTCTTGACAATCGGTTGTAAATATTATCCTGTGAGATTGGCTCATTCTATATTCACTTCACAATTGTATCCTTTATTTTAAGATCGTTTGTATGCTTTAAATATATTGTAATCTACATGCAAACACAATTCTCTTCTAGAACTCATGCAATATTTGAGGGATGCCCTAAAGGCAGATATAAAGAGGGAGTCCAATAAGAGCACAGTAATCACCTGCGGGTTCGTTGCCATCTGCATCCTTGTGTGCATTGCGGTGATCCTGTGCTACACCAGGTACGACTTATGCATACTCCATGTGTTGTGTTTCTTCTGTAATTGTTTTAAGCTTTATATATTAATTATTATGTAATATGTTAACAGACTGGCTGAATACAAGCGGGCCAACAACAATGCAAGAAAAGAGGCAAAGGGTAAGCGAACCAACAATTAGTTAAGTGTGTTATACAATTATGCATACATAGATAAAATTATTATTTTTCTTTCTGGTTTCTCTAGATATTGACATTGAGGCTCAGATTACTGATGAAGAACAGAAGACAGGTGTACACCCTGCTACAGCCTCGGGCAGCCTGGCTATATAAAGAGATGCTCGTGTGAGGGGGAGATGTATCAAACCTTAGAGAGGGGTAAAGTGGAGAGTTAAATGCCACCACTTTACCTTTCTCTAAGGTTTGATACATCTTCCCCTACTTGTAAAAAGAGATGCTTGTGGTGGAACCTAGGGGGAGATGTATCAAACCTTAGAGAGGGGTAAAGTGGAGAGTGTTAAATGCCTCCACTTTACCTCTCTCTAAGGTTTGATACATCTCCCCTAGTTGTATAATCTATCCCCCTTGCTGCCCAATTTGTTATCATAGCTGCATCTGTGCTTATCCAGGCAACCACCCCACCAACACCCAATTAACCACCGCTTAAATAAACTCTTTTATCCATCAATGCAATTTGACCAGAATCTTTATTAAGGTGTACTGTGGTGTTCACCCACCAGCATATATATATATATATATATATATATATATATCTCATAACCAATTGTCCAGGCCATCTCCTGTATCATTGAGGCATGGTAATAGGTACATAAACAATTCAGGGTATAATGATGCTTTAGAAAATATAAAAACCATTATAAATAAAAACTAAACAACAATTCTTTTTTTTTCGGGAGCCAATAAACCTGCCTGTATATTTTTGGTTTGTCAGAGGAAACCAGAGCACCCGGAGGAAATCCACAGACGTGCTGGGAGCATATACAGTTAGGCAGGGGTATAGCCACAACTTTGTGGGCCCCATAGCAACATTTTGAAGGGGAACCCGTCCCAATGCTTCTAGAGAAACATTTCTCTGCAACAGTTGTGTATGCCCTATAATAGTGCCCTAGTTCATATTCTGAACCATAGTACAGCCTTATTTAATGTTATGCCCCATAGTAGTGCCCTAGTTTCTTTTATGAATCGTAGTAGTGCTTAAGTTCACCCTATGTCTCATTTCAGAGCTGCCAGTACACATTATGCCGCACAGTACCCCCAATTCACATTATGATATATAGTGCACCCCCGTTCATATTGTTCCTCATTACAGTTCCCCGGTTCATAATATATATAACATATAACATATAACATTAAAATGCCCTACAGTTAATTTTAGACCACACTACAATGAGCAGGTCCAGGGGCATACCTAGACATATTGCAGGCCCCAAGGAAAAAGTTTGAAAGGACCCCTGCACACCACCCAATGGCGAAAAATTTATAAAACACATGGAACTTTGACAGGGAAGGTGGGCCCCCCTCAGCTCTGGGCCCCATAGCAGCTGCACTGCCTACACCTATGGTAGCTACACCCTTGCAGTTAGGTCTGGTAGGACAAACCAAGATAGCCATTTAGCACCCTCACAATTTGTAAAACATCACACACCACCTTCTAGGAATAGGCCTACTGCCTATTAAAGGAAAGATGAACACTGGCCCTCATTCCGAGTTGTTCGCTCGCAAGGCGATTTTAGCAGAGTTACACACGCTAAGCCGCCGCCTACTGGGAGTGAATCTTAGCTTCTTAAAATTGCGAACGATGTATTCGCAATATTGCGATTACAAACTACTTAGCAGTTTCAGAGTAGCTTCAGACTTACTCGGCATCTGCGATCAGTTCAGTGCTTGTCGTTCCTGGTTTGACGTCACAAACACACCCAGCGTTTGGCCAGACACTCCTCCGTTTCTCCAGCCACTCCCGCGTTTTTTCCGGAAAAGGTAGCGTTTTTATCCACACGCCAATAAAACGCCGTGTTTCCGCCCAGTAACACCCATTTCCTGTCAATCACACTACGATCGCCGGAGCGAAGAAAAAGCCGTGAGTAAAAATACTATCTTCATAGCAAAATTACTTGGCGCAGTCGCAGTGCGAACATTGCGCATGCGTACTAAGCAGAAAAACGCTGCGATGCGAAGAAAATTACCGAGCGAACGACTCGGAATGAGGGCCACTATTCCTAGGTGGTCACAGCCTTATTTGTGTGCAGCTACCTGGACATTAGGCATTAGGTTTAGAAGTCAAACACAACTGTCAGTTAAAAGTCTATGTGCAGTGTCACTTAGCAGCAGTACTTTCGATTATTCATAGCCAGCAAACAGACTAAATTGATTGATAATTATTAGAGATGCCAGAATTGAATCGGTAGGACAAGACACTAAGAGCAGTTCCTAGCCAAAGTCCAAAGAGGTCAGGACACTGTCTCAAAGCTATTGCTAGCAGTTTCAGAGCCAGTGCAAATAGGAGAGGTGGCAGGGGACAACATTATGTTGCTCCTCTGTATGTAAAAATGCAGAGAGGTAACCATTGCCTAACACTTGAGTATAGGGACACAATATAGAGACTGCAACAAAGCTATATAAGGGACTGGGAAACAAAACTGTCTAAGGGTCTTGAAAAGGTGGTCCCATGTGACCTTATCAAAAACTGTTTAAGCATTTAATGACAGGAGGACCCCAGGGTCTGGGTTCCTAAACAGTTGAAAATGCTGCATGAGAATCAAGACCTTGCAGACAATTGTTACGGAATGCCTCCCCCTGACAGAGCCAGTTTGATCATCATGAACTAGGTTAGGGACAATACATTTCAGCCAATCCACCAGCATTTTCATGAGAATTTTTATAGTCTGAGTTCAGTAACAATATTGGTCTGTATGAAGCCAGCAGTTCCGGATTTCTGCCTGCTTTAGAGAAGACTTTAATCAATGTAGCATTGAAGTAGAGGGGAGCGGAACCACTAATCAGTATGCATTATAAATTGGGTCAAAGTAGGTATAAGTTTAACTCTAAAGATTATTTCAAATTCCCAACTAAGTCCATGAGGACCTGGGGCTTGATCCGGTTTCAATGAAGTAATAACTTTCCTGACCTATATATGTATATATATATATATATATATATATATATATATATATGTGTGTGTGATGTCAGATTCCAAGCCCTCCAAAGCTCTGAAAGGTGTAATTGTTCACACATATAAAGATATACCCAAATATGAGGAGGCAGCACAGTTAGGAGAGGCTCCACTTTGGTCCAAAGTGTGCGAGGCCACCGCGTTGAAGTCTTCCCCAATTATAATTCAGGAATATACGAAAGCATATAAACTGGTAGACAATGTTCTAAAAAAAAAGTGTGTATCATACGTGTTGGGAGCATAGACAACAGAAGACATACTATCAGGAGTTGAGAGACACATCTAAAAAAAGACACTGTTTATTAACATCAGTTATTGCAGAGTGATGATATGAGTAACTGCAGTACTAAGATGGTCACACCTCTGGATTTAGAATTGCAGGAGAAATAAGCTAATATCTTATATTGTAATTTAATCAATTTCTCATGTTCCACGTCCGTGCAGTGGGTTTCCTGAAGCAGGGTGACATCAACCCCATAAATGATTCAGATAAGTGAGAGTCTTTATATGTTTGTTTGGGGATTAATGCTTCTCATGTTAAAGGTACACATTTTAAAATGGTCATTGTAACATCAGTATAAAGGGTGTAAAGGTGACGACATCACCATCAGAATAGGGTTCTGGGATGAGGGAGACATTTAGAAGATCAAAACGCGCAGGAGCAAGTTCCCTAGATGCGGAAAAGAACTTATACCAAACCAGAGGCAGAAAGGGAGAAAGGACCGACAGGAAGGGCATGGGAAGGAAGAAGTATACTTAAAAAAAAAAGGGCTGGGGCTCAGGAAAGCCATAGATATCCATAGCGGGCTGAAATTACCCCAACACTGAAGGGGCAATCCCAGGCCGCTATAGATACAGGGAGCATATCATCTGAGCCCTAGGGACTGACGCTGCACTAGAAGTCTGCATTAACAAGAGGAGAAAGTCATGTAGGAGGTCCCCATGGACTATCTGTGAACACAAAACCTGACTCTTCAGCTACTTTTTTCACAGATGTTTTGGAACAGCTCTTAATTTACCGCTCTGTGGTTCTCCACATCTTGCCACTTGACTCAGTCAAGCTGATGGACAGTGTTTTGCCTTCTCCGGAGTCTGGATGTTTGTTCCTTGGCACCTAGAGAAACTTTTTGTAGAACCCTTCTAGCACCACCCTCAGGAAGTCCAAACCTATAGTATATTGCTCTTAAATGTTCCCTCAACATTACAGCACATGTCTGTGTAACTTTGCCTGGCTCACCTGGCCCGCCATACCTGGATGGGCAAAGTTACATGTACTGGGCAGACAGCAGGAGTGAGCAGCAGAGGAAGACAGGAACAGGTTTTACATAGTGAGTGTTAAAATATTTAAAAAATCATTCACTACTGACTATTTAGAAATATTCAGTAATCTATTTGTAGGAGATGCAAACAGAAGCAACTGTCCACCAAGCACAGCTCTGGATGACGGACAGCTCCTGCTGTCTGCACTCACAAATCTAAATTTCTAAAGATGTGTAAAGGTGCATACACACTGAGCGCTTTTCCCCCCTGCCCAGCGATGTCAGCGGGGGTAAACGGCTTTCCATAGCAGGGCGCTATGGAAAGCCGTTCACCCAGCTGCTCATCTGCTGGTAATACCAGCAGATGAACGGCGGCCGCCGGCGATGTAGCGGGGGCGCGCATCAGTGCTCATCGCTTATTGCTGGGGCATACACACACTAGGTGGTTTTGAGCTGAAAGCAGCTCAAAACACCAAAAGTGAGCTGCTTTCAGCTTAAAATTGCCCAGTGTGTATGGGCCTTTAGTCTCACTCACTACACAAGTCACTACATACTGTGCAGTCTTTCCCGCTTACATTACAATGGAGGCTAGATCAGTACCATGCTAGTGATTAAGCTCTATTGGGAGGTGTATGGTGGTAGGAAGATAGTACTGACTTGTAAAGACTTTTAAAACAAAACTGCAATGCAATAATGAGGAAAAAAACTGGCGGTAAGGGCGGTGACCCCATCAACCTGTGCCCGTGGGGAGGGCGATTCTGGTCAACCATTAGATATGGATCTGGCCACCGGAGTTTTGTGACCTTTATAAAGACACTTGGGCCCAGAAACCCCAAGATAAAGCATTGTTCCTTCTTATGAATTTGATGCAACCAGCTTCTTGAATGTGCGTTTCTTTTATGTTTAATGGGATTATAAACCCTCTTTTCTGTAAACACAGCCAGTTTCACAAGTTCGGCATTTGATTGAGTGTGAGGACACTGCCAGCCAATCATATGCCGTTCTCTACGCTTCTGAATGCCCAATTGTCTTTAAGCTGTACAACTGATTCTTGCTAAAGAGTTAAGAGGTGCCTGTCATGTCAATTATTGTGTTGTATTAATTCCCAAGACACAGAACAGTAATATACAAATGTCTGACTCAATTGTTTATTTTACTCAAATGAAATTCAAATGTTATCAAATTGTATTTAAAACTAGAGAAGCTTTGTAAGAGATCAAAAGAAGCAAATCATAATATGTAACAGTCACCATCAATAATCAATACATAGTAATATCCCACCAAAGCTTGCCTAGGTTTAATACATATTAATTACTTCATACCAAAATGATTATATATAATGATATGTTTTCTCTTTTAAGGTTGTGGAAAGATGAAGCTCAACCTAATCTCACCCAACCATGTGTGTAACAGATGGTTTGTCAATGCGGTATAGATACTCTGCCGGATGGAAATAGCCAAGATACAGTAGTGCACAGAATCTGGGATTGTGTCATTATGGTAGTGTCCTCTTTCTCCATGATGACTGAAACAATGAGTGTGTTTCACCCGCAGGTCAAAGCCCTAGAAGGATAATGAGTCGTGTTCAGAAAAATCATGATTTGTTTGAATAAGTTGTCATTAATGTTAGAACCAACAGTATGTTGTGGCACAGCATGCCTCAAAATCACTATCTCCAGCCATAATATGGAAACATTTGTTTGAATGGTATCTAGAATGCCCAAGGCCAGCGCTATAATTAGACAGCTGCTTTGTAACAGAAATCAGTTTATATAAGTGGCAATGTAGCACTCCTCTCTAGCAGGTCAACAAGACAAGCATATTTAATAACGTAAAGTTACAGTACACAAGAACAAGGGGAGAGAACCTTACTGAATAAATAGAATGCATTAAGAAGACCCTGGTGCATGAATACATTTTGGCTGGTGGAGTTAAAGGCAACTATTAAGGCTGTCGGGATTTAGCAGGTCTATAGAGGTGCCACCACATCCAGCCGTGTCACTCCCTGCTGTTTAACTGCAAACACTATGTTGAATGACAAGTCATTTTGGACGATATATTCTGTGACAGCAGCAGAAACTGTGTTTTCTGCTGTCTTTTCACACTAGTGATTGCCTCAATCCAATAAGGGTGAGTGCTACAGGTCATGGGGAGTGTGCTGAGCACTAACTGGAGAAACTCATCACATGCTACTCTAGTATCTGGATAAAAGGTCAACCCTAATTAGGACGACAGTCAATGGGTCAACCCCATATGGTCGACATGCATTAGGTCAACATGGTGAAAAGGTTGACATGGTCCATACTGTAGGTCGACGGGTACAAAAGGAAGATAGGTTAAAATGGTCTAAACACCGTATGGTAGACGAAAGTTGTTGTTTTTTTCATCCTTTACCATCCACGTGGACTGTGATAGGGAATAGTAACCTTGCCTGAAGTTCACTCGCCATGTTTGGGGACACGGTACACTAATTGGGGTCACATGTGGTTTGAAAACAAAATAGCACAAAAAAAGTAAAAATCTTGTGTCTGCCTTTTTTGTGTAGACCATTTCCTTGATGACCTTTTGTATCGGTCGACCTCTTGTACCCACCGATCTAATGACCATGTTAACCATATGGAGTCAACCTATTGACTGTTGACCTAATTTGGGTTGACCATTGATCCATTCCCACTCCTCTGACCCCACTCTGTTGGAGAAGAGTCAGGTATGTAGTGGGTACTGTATGTCACACTGCTGGGTAAGTGAGGGAAAAGCTTACAATAGTGTGTTTCATCATTACTGTGATGTGTGTCAGTAACTTTTATCAATAACAGTAATACTCTGGGGGGACACTGGTGGGTAAGACAAATGATGGTGGACAGTGGGGCGTGTAAGAGAAAAGCTAGTAGGCAAGGGATGACTTTATCTGTGGGCAGGAAGGACTATACTACTATTATTATTATTATTATTACTATTATTATTATTATCCGTTTCATATATAGCGCAGCATATTCCATTGCATTTTACAATTTGAGACAAAAGCTAGCAGGCAAGGGGCATGTGACATATCCTGATGTGCAGGGGGCATTTGAGACAAAATTTATGGGCAGAGGGGCATGTGAGAAAAGCTGGTGGGCAGAGGAGAGGGGCATGTGAGAAAAGTTGGTAGGCTGGGCCAAGTATAGTGCGGGTAGTGAGGTGGAAACTCTGCCCTAGAAACTCAGTGTTTGCTGTTCATTGCAATCACTGATTGCTCAATGAAAGCGTTTTGCAATTTGCAAACCAGATAAAATGTAATGTGAATGAATCATGTGTATCTGTTTATTTAATAGTAGTACTGTTATTTGATTAACGATTTGATAATTAACTATTTAAAGTGCAATATACCAGATGACTACTATGCAAGAAATGCTTATGATAATCACGCCCATATGAGTTTGTGTAAATATGGTCCATGCTATCACAGCGTTCTGACAACCGATGCGATCAAGCTTAATGTGAAACGTACGTCATCATATGCCTGGACGTACACTGTGTCCAGGTG
This sequence comes from Pseudophryne corroboree, assembly GCF_028390025.1. Lineage (NCBI taxonomy): Eukaryota > Metazoa > Chordata > Amphibia > Anura > Myobatrachidae > Pseudophryne > Pseudophryne corroboree. The sequence goes on from NW_026970162.1 coordinate 333,821, forward strand.
CGTGGAATCTATACCCGGCCCGGAATCCAGGTCTATGAGCGGCTCCCTGCACGGCGCTATGGATATTTCAGCAGCTACTATATACTGCAAGCAATCAATCTCGTGAGGTACTCAGAGCATCTCATCCCAGAGAGATCACTTACCTCCTCTAAAATGTGCAAGCACAACAGGGGAGGAGGTGATTGATCTCGGTGACAGCAGAAGCTGCTCGCTCTACATCTATATTCCGTTTTGGCACTGGCATTTTTCTGCTGCTCTCATTGTCTCCATTCACTGCCCTGAGGCACATGTAAAAGTAGAAGGGGGGATTCTCCTATAGCGCTGGAACATTTATCTATCAGAAAAAAAGAGTTTACCTTTGTTGATTGTACTAACAAAATGAATTATCACTATATTTAACTACTTCTGTATTGATTCAGTCATGATCTCTTGTATATATGTTTATTTTTATTTGTATTTGGTATCAGAGGCATAGGACTTGTCTACCATCTGATTTATGCTTATGCAAAGGGTTTCTCTATACATATTGCTCACCAGCTCACAGTGGGTTAATACACCAGAGGCTGAATTGTTTGGCTTATTGCTGTACTATGGTGGTCATTCCGAATTGATCGCTAGCTGCAGTTGTTCGCAGTGCAGCGATCAGGCAAAAAAATGGCTGTTCTGCACACGTGTATGTGGTGCAATGCCCTCGCGCGTCGTACAAGCACAATAAACAATGTAGTTTTGCGCAGGGTCTAGCAAAGCATTTCAGTCGCACTGGTGGTCGCATGAAGTGGGAGTTTCTGGGTGTCAACTGACCGTTTTCAGGGAGTGTTCGAAAAAATGCAGGCGTGCCAGGAAAAACACAGGCGTGTCTTGGTGAACGCTGGGCGGGTTTGTGGTGTCAAAGCAGTAACTGAACAGTCTGAAGTGATCGCAAGCGCTGAGTAGGTTCTGAGGTACTCTGCAACTGCACAAAAAAACTTTGTAGCCGCCCTGCAATCCATTCGTTCACACTTCTGCTAAGCCAAAATACACTCCCAGTGGGCTGCGGCATAGCATTTGTATGGCTGCTAAAAACTGCTAGCGAGTGATCAACTCGGAATGACCACCTATATTTTCCCAGCAACAACGTTGCATTTTGAAGCATACCCATTTGGACTACTCAATAGTGTCAAATAGTATGAAATCAGATACGAATGGATTGAATCATACTTGCCCTTTGCCTACTCTGTTCGCTTTTTTCTAACTAGTAACAAAATTATAGCATTGGTTCCTGTTTTATTTGAACTATTTGCAACAGTGGTAAACTGTAAAATACACATACTGGGATTGCTGAATGGTGCCACGCTAAGTGTACCTGCTTTTTCACAATATTTTAAGCGGCTTCAGGATCGCAATTTATAACAGGAAACGCTCTATTTATTCTGTGTTCATACGTGCTGACCTTTATATGTTTCTTTTGTATGTCTGTGGGTTGTGCTGTATCACAACACGTTGATTATATTGCTTTACAGAAATTGTGTTATCACAGGATACATTGCAGGAATTTAATTATTCTGTTACATATGTGCTGACCTTTATATATTTTTCCTATAGGTTAGTGAGTAGCGTTCCGTTACAAAGACTTTTATTGTATTTCATTATAGGAATTGTGTCATTACAGATTATATTGCAGGCAACAATTACAAATATTACAATGAATGTACGATGTTGAAGCACACAGCAGGGAGCGGTCGATCACAGGTTTACTGGAGATCAAAATCCAGTATTTAAAGGATCTCATTAATTGGATAATATAAACCTGTATAAAACTTTTTCATATTTTCACTTTGCTGATAGAAGTTATTTGACGGTTCTTCCTATACACCCCCATATGTAAAGAAAAAATAAAATTATATTTATTGGGGTGATATTATTATTATTATAGGATATTACTAGTATTATTGTACATATGATTAAATCTTTTCAGGCTGACAATCGATCATCCTATGTTATGCCTACTAATATTTACTTTTTATGAAATATAGTATTAAAAGTTAAGTTTTAATTAACTAATGTAACAATACTAAAAGAGTGCGCCACACATTAAGCCTTCTTTGACTAAAGCCCACTAGTGGTTTTTGCCTAAAGGGCCCCATACACTGGAACGATTATGCCCGATTTCAGCCCAATTCAGGCATTTGTGCTGATATATTGGGTGAAATCGATAATTTTGGCTGTGTATACGATCCAGTCCGATGCGCGGCCCCGTGAGCAACGGATCCTCCAGATTGAACGTGCTGCATTCGTAATATGTCGGACTTCGCAGGCATGGCTGGGATCGGCCAAGATATATTGTATGCAAAAGGACAGCATACCATATATCTTGGGCGATCCTGTGCCCGGGAGGCTGACGGGGTGATCACCAGCAATCGCCTGGTAGTGTATGGGGCCCTTAAATCCCTAAACTCTGATTGCACTTTGCTTAATAGCGCACCTCCAATTAGGATCGGATCCTTCCCCCCCCCCTTTCCCTCCACAACCCCCCCTCACCAATTCATCCCACTCTCAATCCCATCCGGATCACACTACACACACATTTTCTCCATCCAGCATCTACATTGTCTTTCTCTATTTCAGGGCATTAGGGCTCCACATTCACATCATAATACCAATCTATTGCCATACCCAGCATCACTCACTTATTTCTACCACTTCAGACGGCCCTTTTAATCACCATCCCCCATCTTCCCCATTTTCTCCAGGTTCTAATCGCTAACATATTTCCCCATCTAATCACACATCACATGTCCTCCCCTTCACACACACGTCACACTTTACACACCCATTTCCTCCCCCCTTTATTGTCCCCCCTTCACTTGCTTCCCCATCCCTTCTTTTTCCCCCCGATTTCACCATCCACTAACCCCACAACGAATTCAATATCAATAGTATTTTTAGTACAATATTTCTTTTTACAATATCTTATTTCACATAATAATTCATATTTCACATGTCACATTCACAATTTACCTTTTCTCTTAGTTCTCTTAGTTCTTCATTTACTACTCACTATAATCTATTCCTAATAATGCTCAATATACATATATTTACTAGCATAAGAAAAATATACTTTTTTAGAAACATTCCTTAATCATGACCCCGAATCATATTTTTATTCCATTTCATTCATAACTCTTTCATTCACTTTTACTCAGTTCTTTACCTTTATATATATTTTCTCGACATTTAATACACTATTCATTTATCATTATATCAATCTATATCTTCCCAGTCTTTCATTTTTTTTACATGTCTTCATTTTTTTACATGTCTTCCTTTTATTTTATTTTATTTTAATTTATCACAAACTCATACTCTTCCCACTCATTGCTAGTTTTTAAGCGGAGTTCATGCCTTAATTGATACGCTTATTTCTTCCACCATTAGGATGGATCACTCTGGGGACTTAATTGCTTAAGCATATAGTCATCTGAAGCTACTGATTAGCAATTAATAGGACCCAATATGTCTTTATAAACCTACGCAAGGGAGCCGGGGAGCAGGTGACCAGTGAACGAGCTCTCCCGAGCGAAACGCGCGTCACTTCCAGGTCCGGTGACCTAGGGGGGTATTTACGCCCCTCCATCTATCAGTAGGTTACATGGTAACTCCCGGTTTGTTGCCGGACTCCTTCTCCCTGGCATCTTGTTGGCTCTATCTCTCCAGCAATTTATCTTTTGACCTATGAAGTGTATACAAATGTAAATGTTTTCTGCCAATCAGGGATGTATGGTAATATGTTATGCTTATCAGGAGCCGCATTAGTGTCCAGTCTATATTACTAATTATTTAGATTTATGATCCATTTATGGTTCTAAATAGGTGCAGTCCTTATTAGGATTTATATCTGTATACTTTCAAGATATCTTGTTATATCTCATCTAACTACCTCTCCCACAAATACAAGTGCTACATTGTTGGATAAGTGATAATAATACACTGCTAACCTTAAGGGTTTTTTTGTGTTGCTGACTATACAAAGCAGTTGCAGAGCATTACGTGAAATAACACAAATAACCAAAAAGCCAGTATTTCTGTATAAAAACAGAAAACCTTGTGAAACATTCCCATTTACATGGGATTTCTGGAACTCCCTCTCATCCTGTTTAACAATCTTGGGGCTCTGCAATGCAATATGTAAACAGAGCACCAGTTTGTCACACAACAGGACAGCAGAAGTGTTCCTCTATCTTTTTTCCGTCTCAGTGTCGTTTCTCAGATATTTCAGATCAGACAATATATGATCCCCAGTGTCATCAGGTGCGATATATTTACCTGCAGTCAAACCACACTGAGTGTGCCCAACCTCATCTGATCTTGGAAGCCAAGCACTGTGGGCCAGGTCAGTACCTGGGTGGGAGACCACCAGAGAATACCAGGTACCGCAGGTATTTTGATCTAAGAGCACTTAGTAATTTTTATGAACTTTGGGAGTTCCCACAGACCTTTCAGATCCGACAATATATGGTTCCCAGTGTCATCAGATGTGATATACCTACCTGCGGTCAAACCACACTGAGTATGCCCAACCTCGTCTGATCTTGGAAGCCAAGCACTGTGGGCCAGGTCAGTACCTGGGTGGGAGACCTCCAGAGAATACCAGGTACCGCAGGTATTTTTATCCAAACCAAGGACATAGGACCTAGAACCAAGCATCATTGTATATTTTCTCTAGCCAGCACTTTACCAGTGATTTGGGTTGAGCCCGGTGTACATTTTCTCTTTCTTCCTGCTATATCTTTATTACAGCATATATCGTAACAAATTAGGAAGAAGAGAATATTTCTCAACATCGGAGATTCATATATTTTTGCTCATTGAGCCACTACGTTAGCATTTTTAATATTCACATCATTTGATGTTTATTTAGATTTCTTTGCCATATATGTCGTCATTTCTTTTTTCTTGCCTTATAGCCATTATTTTAGGAGGGTAAATAACAAAAATTACATTTTAACCTAAGAATAATACATATCTTTCACAATTATCAATACAAGTGTGCCCCAGAAGAGAAATATAGTCTTTCTTTTTTCTCTTTGGTTCCGGTACTATACGGGAACCATCTCCCTTACTTTTCCAAGTAGTTTACTGAACTATTTTATGGGAGCACTGCCAACCCAGCGCCGAATACTAATTGCCTATTGGATATATGGCCAAATGTTGGTTTATTTTAGAGCTATAGCTTTAATGATATCAATTTGAAAATCAATTGCATAGATAGAGTGATCCTGTGCAGACTCAATCAACCGTTCTTCTATCCCACCCCTTCACCAAACTAATCTCCCCTCCTTCCCCCTCACCAGGCTAATTCCCCCTCCTCCCCCCTGTCACCAGGCTGATTCCCCCTCCCCTCACCAGAACATTAGACCAGGATTGTTCCTCCCTATATCTCCCTCCCATCTTTCCCCTGTTCTTCCTCCTATCCCCCCTGTGCCTCCCATCTTCTGCTGTTCTTGCACCTGTCTCCCCTCCTTTCTTCCTCCCATCTTCCCCTGTTCTTCCCCCTGTATCCCTCCCATTTAGCCCCTATTTTCTCCCTGTCTCTCTCCAGTCTTCCTCGCATCTTCGACTGTTCTTCCGCCTTTTTCCCTCCTGTCCTAATAAAATAATTATTGTAATATAGTAATCTAAGTGCTGAGATTTTTCTTTTTCAAGCACACATACATACATAATACACACACATATATATATATATATATATATATATATTATATACACAGCACTGGTCACACCCCCATACCAGTAGCCACACCCCTTGCGGCGGCACACAGTAGGCCCTTCAGAAATTCAGCTCCAGGCCTATGATGACCTTAATCTGGCACTGGGGAGCACAAAAACATTGTGCCTGCTTCAGATTTGGTTGGAGTTGCTATCACTGCTGCTTCATTGGAAGCAGCAGTGATAGCACGGTATGGTAATACAGCATGTGGCATCTATTACATGCAGTAGCAATCCAACCTGTTTCCTAGGATGCTGACAGTCTGCTGCTGTCCTGCTTCCTACTTTGCAAGACCTGTTCGTGTATGCGCACAATGGGGACTCCTCATGCGCAAATTACCAAACACTGTTATTTTTGTGCAGAGCCGGCCCTCGGCATAGGCAAACTAGGCAAATGCCTAGGGTATTTGGTATGCCTAGGGGCACAAGCAGCTTCTGCTGATTAAAATGATATGCGGCATGCCTATATTCTGTGTGTGACTGCAGCTGTATCTGCATACGACATGTTACGTTACACTGTATTCCTGGAAATCACTGTAACATAGCATTTCATATGCAGATACAGTCACAGTCGCACACAGAATATAGGCATGCTGCATATTATTTTAATCAGCAGAAGCTGTTTGTGCATCCTAGCCACAAAGTAATGCAAATAAGATGCATTTTCATCAAAAAAGGCGCCTAACATTAGCAGAGCTGCCAGCTGATTCATGCCAAGCATCTTCTGCAGCATGGCGTATTGAGGCAAGATGTATGAGGACACATCTGTATCCAAGCAGAGGCAGAGGTTACAGTGTTAGTGGCCATGTGAGTGCTGTGTGCGGGTGGGTTGGTAGTACAGTAGTGTTCAGCACGTGTAAGGGGCAATATGTGTGTCATGTGTATAAATGCATTAATAATGTGCGGCATATGTGAAAGGGACATAATGTGTGTCATCATGTGTATACGGGCGTTAATAATGTGCGGCATATGTGTAAGGTGCATTATGTTTATAAGGACATTATTAATGTGTACCATATGTGTAAGGGGCATTACTGTGTGGTATTATGTGTATAAAGGCATAACTGATGTGTGGCATTATGTGTATAAGGTGCTCTACTGTGTGGCGTAACGTATAGAAAGGGCGCTACTGTGTGGTCTAATGTGAATAAAGAGCAATATAATGTGGTGTAATGTGAAAAAGGAGCAATTCAGTGTGACATAATGTGAATTAGGATTAGCAATGTATATAAGGTAAAGTGGTAATACTGTGTGATGTAACATAAATTAGGGACACTATTACATGATATAATGTGAATAAAGTTGCACTACTGTGCGGCGTAATTTGAATTGCGGGTATTATTGTGTGGCCATGCCCCTTCCCAGCAAGAACACACCCCTTTTTGGGCTGTGCGCCGAATATGCACACTGTTCCTACTTAAAATATAGGAGGTAGGAACATCAAATTGAGCACTGCTTTGGGTGAGGGGTGATGGTGCTGGGAAAGGGGTGCAGGGTCAAAGGCGGAACTAGCGATGGTTCTATGGGGCACCAGCCAAAATCTTGCCTAGGGCATCATATTGGTTAGGGCCAGCTCTGCTTTTGTGCATGAGGTAGCAGATCTGCCAGGATCTGAATGACCCTCATTGTGCCTACCTCGATCCCAGGTATGAAAGTGCTGCCCTCTTCCTGTCCTCCTGGCCTGTGGAGACTGGACTGGTAGTGTAGGGGTTTTTGCAATGTGTTGTTAGAATAGTGTGGCAATGCTCATAATTGGTGGCACATTATGACCGTAACATCACTTTTTTTGCCTTGCACACCCAGAAACATGCGCAGTAAAATAAGTGATGTTGGGCTACTGAAAGTTTTGTCAATGGGCAAAACCACACATCAAACCACCACATGTTTCTAAATTTAGTTACAGTACACCCTAAAAGGGAAAAACTGAAAACTTTAAGAAATGTAAAAAAGTACTGCAGAGGTGGGAGAATGTCCTGACTTTCGTATAGTGAAGCTCCTAAAGATTCTTTTGCGTTTTACCACATCTGTTTAAAGAGCTTAGAATAGTCATGTGCCAAGCTGCGCATAGGGTGGTCCATCGAGGCATGCAATTTAAAACCAAGGTGTTTTATGGTGCGTATCAGTTGCACAAAGTGAATGAGGTCTTATGGCTTTCATTATTCCATGCTTAATGAAAAGCATCAGTGCACTAATATAATACTTTAATGGGTGTGAAAAAGGGTGGCAACTTCGGGCTTTAACACCACAGTGCTGTTCCGTTGGAGCCCCTTTTTCTCACCCAGTAGATTAACTGTTTTTGAGAGTTAACACATAGAATCTGGGGTACGTTCCTGGACCTATGTGTCAACGTGGTTTGGGCACCCGATAACAGGCAATTTATCCGGGATTTCTTTTCGGGTCTGCTCAGACCTGGAAAAAAAAATCCCTGTTAACTGCAGCCTGGCTGCTGCATTTTGGGGCTAATTTAATAGTCCCAGGGGATCAATTAGTCTGCAGTAAATTACTGTGGTGATGGTGATGGGTGTAATATGAGTGTCCGGCATACCGACAGCTGGGCGAGCACTAATGAGCCCCTTGCAGGCTCACTGCACTCGCCACGCTGCGGGCACACGCTATTTATTCTCCCTCCAGGGGTGTCGTGGACCACCAAGAGAGAGAATACAGTATGTGTCAGTATGCTGGTGGCCGGGATCCCAGCCGGCGGCATACTGAAGACCACCCAATGCTGATATGTTCCATTTTTTTATTGGATTTGATGACAGATTTTTATATATATGTTTCAGGTCATAGAGGTGAATGTAAAGCAAAGGACAGGTAAAGGTAACGTTGTAAGCTGTATGAGAAAGTCTTTGCAAGAACATTATGGAGACAAACCTGTGGGAATGGGAGGAACATTTATTACACAAGATGGAAACGCAAAGCTCCATATAATGGTAAGTTATGTTCTGAAGGCCCTAATCTGCATTGTGTACTCCTCTCACGCTCTTCCTAATTTAATAGTAACTCATGTGGCAATGCACTTATCTGTTCTTTTGGTGGAAGACCAAATAAACGGATGGCAAACCACCAAATTGTGTGTCACTATCAGCATGATCAGCCATAGCACCCAGTTCATCTTACCTGTGCATTGAGTTATACATGATGTAAGAATTTACAGAGCCAGAAGTGCAGTAGGTGCTTCTCTTGGTAACATACTGTAAGCTTTAAAGTTAATAACCATAAAGGATAGATCTATCATCTATTTCTCTTACGTCCTAGAGGATGCTGGGGTCCATTTTAGTACCATGGGGTATAGACCGTTCCGCAGGAGCTTCTGGCACTTTAAGACTTTTCAACAGTGTGAACTGGCTCCTCCCTCTATGCCCCTCCACCAGACCTCAGTCTAGAAAATGTCCCCAGGAGACTGGATGCACACTAGTGGAGCTCTACAGAGCTTTGCTGGAAAAATACTTTCTTAGGTTTTTTATTTTACAGGGAAGCTGCTGGCAACAGCTTCCCTGCTTCGTGGGACTTAGGGGGGGAAGTAGGAACCAACTTCTCAATTAGTTAATGGTTCTGCTTCCGCTGACAGGACACCATTAGCTCGTGAGGGGTACTGAACACAGCCCAAGCCTGGCCAGCGTTCACTCCCACAGCACTGCCGCCACCCCCTAACAGAGCCAGAAGTCAGAAGGCTGGTGAGTATATTACCGGAGTCCTGCAGAGAGGGGATCCTCCGGTCATCGTTGGCGACATACAGGTACACGCGCAGCGGCGGGATGCTGCGCGCCATGTCTCTCAGCACAACAGTGAGGAGCGCGGGGGCACGCTCTGAGGGCATGTTTTAAAACCTTACTCTCACTGTCAAAATGGGTACATACATGTACAGCCGCTGATGTGCCATCACCAGCCAGTATAAATATTACATTGCTGAGGCTCTAGGGCGGGGCTTCTCCTCAGACTTGCCAAAACACTCACTGGGTGCCATTTTCTCCTGCAGAAACTCCAGTGTGAAGCTCCTGAATGCTGTTTCTCCTCATGACAATGCTGATACAAGTACAGGGTGTTATAGAAGGGGCAGAGAGTGTTCATTATAATTAGGTCTGTGGGTCTATTATTGGTATAAGCGCTGTAAGTGGGTAATATTTCCACAATTCACAATAAGGCACAGTGTGTGGACTGGCAAATCCCTCTGTGTCTCTCTGACAGACTTTAGTGTGGGTCTTTCCCCAATAGCTACCCTGTGTGATAGGGGTGTGTGTGTACAAGTGTGTAACATGTCAGACATTGGGGAGGGTTCTTCCCAGGAAGAACCTATTTTAGATGCACAAGAGGGTAATATGGTGGCCCTTCCCTCTCAGAAGGAGCCGGAGTGGGTGAGAATGTTGCAAAAGAATATGTCAATGCTTGCAAAGAAATTCTCTGAGTCTGAACAACAGACTAAATACTGGAGGTAGTCTGTGGAGGATGTACTGTTTACTGACCCCTCCATATCATCCACTTGGGTCCCATCCAGTTCCCAGAAAAGGTCTCTGGCCCAGATAATGCAAGGGGACACAGACACAGATTCCGACTCTGACGTCAACACTGGGGATTTGAGAGGGGTGGACCCCAAATTAGCCAAAAGCATACAATGCATGATAGTTGCTATAAAGGAAGTGTTGGATTTTCCTGAAACAACGCTGGTCCCAGAGGAAAATAATTATTTTAAATTAAATAAAAAGCAGGTTGTGACTTTTCCTCCATCAAAAGATTTGAAAGCGTTCTTTGAAGAATCCTGGGCTAACCCTGAGAATAAATTTACCCTTCCCAGAAGGATACCCTTTCCCTGAGGAAGACAGGCACAAATGGGAGACACCCCCAATGATAAACACCTCAGGTTCTCGGCTGTCTAAGAAAATTGTTTTGCCTGCCCCTGGTTCAGCCTCTATAAAAGATCCAGCTGACCGTAAATTAGAAGCAATCCTGAAATCCATATATACGGCTAACGGAACGGTGCTCAGGCCAACTATTGCTTGTGCGTGGGTGGGTAACGCTGTGGAAAAATGGTCTGACAACTTGCTTGTTAACATAGACACAGTTGACAGGGATGAAATAGTCCTAACTCTCGGCCATATCAAAGATGCTGCAGGTTACTTAGTTGAAGCTATGAAGGATATTGGGTTGCTGAGTTTAAGATCCTCCGCTATGGCAATTTCAGCCCGCAGGGCGCTGTGGATCCGCCAATGGAATGCTGATGCGGAATAAAAAAAGAAAATTGAGGCGCTCCCTTACAATGGAGAAGCCCTCTTTGGAGACAAGCTGGATGCCATGATTTCAACAACTACATCAGGCAAGCCAGCATTTCTGCCTTCCGCTGCTGCTCCACCTAGGAAAGGATATCATTCTCATACGATGCAGTCCTTTCGGCCCAACAAGTCCATGAAGGCAAAGGGTACCTCCTTCGCAGGAAGAGGGCAAGGAAGAGGTAAAAAATCTACAACACCATCAGGCTCGCAGGAGCAGAAGTCAACAGCTACTTCTGCTAAAACCTCAGCATGACGCTGGGGCTCCCCTGCGGGAGTACGATCGGGTGGGGGTACGTCTACTGTTTTTCAGCCAGGTCTGGATTCACTCATATCTGGATCCTTGGTTAGTACAGATAGTATACCAAGGGTACAATTTGGAATTTCAAGACCTTCCCCCATGCCGATTTTTCAAATCGGCCTTACCAGCTTCTGTTCAGGACAGAACAAAGGTTCTGAACGCAACACCGAAATTATGTCAAGACAACATAATTTCCTTAGTTCCTGTGTCACAACTGGAAAAAGGGTTTTATTCTAGCCTGTTTGTAGTGCCGAAACCGGATGGCTCGGTCAGACCGATTTTAAACCTAAAGACTCTGAACCTCTATTTGAAAAGGTTCAAATTCAAGATGGAAACCCTGAGAGCAGTGATCTTCAGCTTGGAGGAAAAGGAGTTTCTGGTGTCAGTTGACATCAAAGATGCTTATTTACATGTTCCCATCTACCCTCCGCATCAGGGATACCTGAGGTTTGCGATGCAGGACTGCCACTACCATTTCCAAACATTGCCTTTTGGGCTCTCCACGGCTCCGAGAAGATTCACCAAGGTGATGGCAGAGATGATGGTGCTTCTTTGCAAGAAAGGAGTCAACGTAATCCCATACTTGGACGATCTCCTCATAAAAGCGAGATCCAGGGAGAATCTAGTGCAGAACATTGCGCTTTCCCTGACGGTGCTTCAACAGCACGGTTGGATCATAAACCTTCCAAAATCACAATTGGAACCCACAATGAGGTTATAATTTCTGGGAATGATATTGGACACGGAAGCACAGAAAGTATTCCTACCGGTGGAAAAGGCTCTGGAGATCCAGAAGATGGTCAAACAAGTTTTGAAACCAGCACGCGTATCGATTCATCAGTGCATCCGTCTGCTGGGAAAGATGGAAGTAGATATGATGGCATCACGTCTCAACTAGAAGCTTCAGAAATATTGTTCCAGGTCGAGAGATCCACAAGCAATAACAGTAGATGCACTGGTGACCCAGTGGGTGTTTCAGTCGGTGTATCTGTTCCCTCCACTTCCACTAATACCAAAAGTTCTCAAGATCATCAGAAGAACAAGGGTTCGAGCAATGCTCATTGCTCCAGACTGGCCAAGAAGGGCTTGGTATCCAGATCTTCAGGAGTTACTACTGGAAGATCCTCAGCCTCTTCCTCTTCACGAGGACCTGCTTCAGCAGGGGCCGTTAGTTTATCAAGACTTACCGCATATACGTTTGACGGCATGGCTGTTGAGTGCCAGATCCTAGCCCGTAAGGGTATTCCCAATTAAGTAATTCCCACTCTTATTCTGGCCAGGAAAGGGGTAATGTCTAAACATTACCATCGTATTTGGAGAAAATATGTATCTTGGTGTGAATCCCAGAAGTCTCCTGCAGTGGAATTTCAATTAGGACTTCTTATCCTATTTCTACAGGCGGGTGTGGATGCTGGCTTGAGATTAGGGTCTATCAAGGTCCAAATTTTCGGCCTTGTCCATTTTCTTTCAGAACCAGTTGGCTTCCCTTCCTGAGGTCCAGACGTTCGTGAAATGGGTTCTGCGCATCCAACCTCCCTTTGTGCCTCCTGCGGCGCCAAGGGATCTTAACGTGGTGTTGCAGTTCCTTAAATCGGACTGGTTTGAGCCTCTGCAAGAGGTGGAGTTGAAATTTCTCACTTGGAAAGTCGTCATGCTGTTGGCCTTGGCCTCAGGCAGATGAGTGTCTGAATTAGGGGCTCTGTCACACAAGAGTCCTTATTTGATTTTTCTTGAAGATAGAGCTGAACTGCGGATGCATCAGCATTTTCTTCCAAAGGTTGTGTCTTCTTTCCATATCAACCGACATGTGGTGGTGCCAGTGGCTTCTGACACCTCAGCCGTTTCAAAGTCCTTGGATGTCGTCAGAGCGTTGAGGACTTATGTTGCAAGAACGGCTCGGATAAGGAAAACAGAATCTTTGTTTGTCCTCTGACCCCTCTGATTTTTTTTAGATTTTATTTATATTTTATTTCTTTTTCCCGATCAATTTATTAGTCTCTAATCCACATTATCATTATTACTTCAATATTTTTCCTAATATCTTTTTATATTTGTCTTATTTTATTTACTTCTTACCAATTAGTGCACAAACAGTTATTATTTCAATCACGCATGGTTAACGGACAATGTGTCATTGCTCTATTTCTAATTAGACCTTAATTGTGGAATCATGATTGGATACGGCCAGTATATATGTAAAGGGTAGCAGGACCACAACAGGATCCATGGTGAACAAGCCCGGCTAGGGTGAAACGTACGTCGCTTCCAGTACACTTTGACGTCACACTGACGTCCTTTCCGGGAGTCCCGTGTAGCGCTCACGGACCCGGACTCGTAGGCAAAACTTGTGAGACGCATTTGAGCCTCGGCAATAACGGAACCTAACAGCAGGATCAATCATCATTTCTGGAGGTATTTCGGCGCGCACTCATTGCGGGACGGGAGTGGGTTTTTCCTGCAATGACATACTGTCATCAGGGTAACCCCTCCCTGCTTCCCGACAACAGCAAGTAACGCCACTTTCTTTCTTCATACCCGCTCCGGCCGCTGGCTCTCTCACCTCCCATTCACTGTGACAACTTTCACATATGGGAAGGCAGCAGAAGTTAGCGGATAAACGGCACGGGTACTTTCACTGTCTATCTAATACAATACTAATGGTATAATTCAATCAACAGATAAATTCACACAAAAAAAATTTTGTGCAGTGGTAATCTATCAATTTTGGTACCTGTTGAAGCAAACATGGTTATTTAACCAGTTTTCACTTATTGTATGTATGTTATAGACAAAGTGATACAAATAAGTTAGCTTCTTAAGTGATTGTCAGTTACAAATCTCTGCTGTGGGATTTGTTACTTTAAGCATCTGTTTGCAACATAAGTATAAGCGATTATACTGCCTTATATTTTATAAGGACATTTATAAGAGATACTGCTGCTATGTCTTGAATTTATCGCAATGTTTTAGCGAAAGGTTTTTGATATAAATACCTAGTTTTTGTCTACTGGATATAACTATTTGCTTATAAATTTTCACCTAGCATTTCATTAAATTAATTCTCCCCCCATGCTTAAGGCAATTATTCAATTAAGTTGCATCCTGTGTCAAGAGTGTAGGGATCATCACCTGCACTCTAAAGACATATCACTGGATACAGAGGCTGCTACAAATTATTCAATTTAATTTAATTTAATTTTGTCATATATTGCCAGTTTGGAGGAGAATATTATATTATATTCACCATTGAATTTTGTTTATTTGTTTTATAGGGTTATACCAATAGGTACAATTTTTTGCCCTTTCTCTATACATACCATTTTAAGTTATGGAAATAAAATGTAATTTTTAAACAATAAAGAATTTTTTTCAAAGAGTGCACCCACAAAGAGGCTTTTTTTCTTATGTTCCCTATTTCTTTGTAGGGAATACTTCTTTTTGACTATATTGATACCTCTAGGGTCGCACCACCAACATATTAAAATAATCCTTTTTTTTTCTCATTATATAATGTTTACGATTATTCTGAAACTGTTGGTTTAACATGATAAAAAAAAATTATTTACAGCGGTGCAGGCAAACAAAACCTTTTTGCCTCTCTGACCCCAACAAGATTGGGGGTCCTGCTTCTAAGCAGACTATTGCACGCTGGATCAGAGGTACCATTCAGCACGCTTATTCCATGGCAGGATTGCTGTTACCAAGTTTGGTAAAGGCCCACTCTACAAGGAAAGTGGGTTCTTCCTGGGCAGCTGCCCGGGGTGTCTCGGCGTTGCAAATTTGCCAAGCAGCTACTTGGTCAGGGGCAAACACGTTTGCTAAGTTATACAGGTTTGACACCTTGGCTGCTGACGAGCTTCAGTTTGGTCAGTCAGTTCTGCAGGAACATTAGCACTTTCCCGCCCGTACTGGGAGCTTTGGTACATCCCCATGGTACTAAAATGGACCCCAGCATCCTCTAGGACATAAGAGAAAATAGGATTTTAATTTCCTACCGGTAAATCCTTTTCTCGTAGTCTGTAGAGGATGCTGGGTACTTGCCCGGTGCTCATTTTTCCTGCAGAATTACGTTTTGTCTTTTACACATGTTTTCATGTGTTAAGATGTTCACAGTTGTTGCTGTTGCGTTATGCATGCACATTGGCGTGGGTTATGTTGAAGGCCATGTTAGGTGGCATGTTTTGTAAGATGTAAGCTGGTGTGAATCTCGCCACTAGTTTAATGTAAATTCTTCTCTCGAAGTTGTCCGTCTCCTCGGGCACAGTTCCTATACTGAGGTCTGGAGGAGGGGCATAGAGGGAAGAGCCAGTTCACACTGTTGAAAAGTCTTAAAGTGCCGAAGGCTCCTGCGGAACCATCTATACCCCATGGTACTAAAATGGACCCCAGCATCCTCTACAGACTACGAGAAAAGGATTCACCGGTAGGTAATTAAAATCCTATTTTTAGATACCAGTCCACTCACATAACTAGCACATACAGTCAGTCCCGCCATCAGGGGGGTGCTGTAGGCACTGATGTCCTGGGCCCGAGCCGCTCATGCCACCGCCCGCCGCGGTGCTCTGCCCACTTTTCATTACTGAGTTCTGGCACTGTCAAAGGAGAGGGAGAGGACGCTGCAAGCTTCTATTGTAATTGTAAACGTCCCTCCAAAAATGGCCCCTCTAGTATCTTTAATAACTGTCTCCTCTGAGGCGGCAGCAATTTTGGCAGAGACTTTTCAAAAGAAGCTTGCAGCGTACTCTCCCCTCTCCTGTGTAGTGCCAGATCTCGGTCATGAAAAAGGGGGCGGAGTTACACAAAACAGAGGGGACGGAGCTAAACGGGACCAGGCTGTGATAGGTAAGTTGAGGAAGAGTGAGTGGGAGAAAGAAAGTGTAAGAGAGAGAGAGAGAGTGTGTGTGTGTGTGTGTGTGTGTGTGTGTGTTTATTTTATATGGTTTATATATATATATAGACACTTTTTTTTACCTTTTAGGGGGGGGAGTTGCCTATTTTGCGAGTCCTGGGTCCCAGAATTTCTGATGGCGGCCCTGCATACAGTATCTGGGACTTGCACGTCAGACTGTGATGTGCTGTAAGCAGCTTCTGGTCCAGAGACCGCTGATAACAATTCCAGCTATGGGGGCTCTGGCCACTCAGTGAAGAATGTGGAGAGTAATGAGGAAGGAGATGAATTTCCTGGCCCTGCGTGAGCACCTGGCATGGGACTTCCATTGTTTTGGTGGTTGGGGGTACTTTAAAGAGATACTAGTTTATGTGGAATTATTGTTTAGTGCAGGGGTTCCCAAACTTTTTGGAATCATGGCACCCTAGAGTATCAGAATTTGATTCACGGCACCCCATGGCCAAAAATTTCTTAGCGAGAAATTTTTAAATAAATATTAAATAAAAATTTGTGTTTTATATGTCATCCTTAGGTTCCATTATGTGTTGAGGAACAAGATTTGCTTCTGTTTGTTCACATATTGTATGATTGGCATCCACCAGTACTGGTTTTGCTTATTACGTTGACCAGAAATAATTTTGATTGGTCCTGGACCACCAATCCAAGGCACCCCTGCAAGTGTCCCGAGGCACCCCAGGGTGCCTAGGCACACGGTTTGGGAACCACTGGTTTAGTGAATGTTCAATTTTACAATCAATTGAAATTGATAGGCATCAAATTATACAAATCTTTATTTTCCATCAAGTTGCTTCTCAGAAGCTGGTGTCCATGACACTAAGGAGGTATCAAATTATCAGGACTAAAACAATAGTCTTAGACTAAACATCCAAAAAGATAGGATTGTCAGCAATATCAGTGCTTAGAATTATAATGTTATTTAGTAAATGGAGTGATGATTATTTTCTACAGCATATAGCATTTTGTTTTCTTTTTTCTTAAAAACATGCTTTCAGTTGCTTATTAGAAAAAATGCATTCTTCAACAGCCCCGTGAGTTTTCTGTCTGTCCCCTCAACAGAGATGAAGATGTGTATCATTGGTTGAACGTTTATGATATGAAGGCTCGTCTGATTTGCCAGTCCGTGTTTGTTTCTCATGGCCCTGTAAGTGATCTGGCTGGTTTTAGATGTTCACATTAGGTTGCATTTTATTGTTTTTATTTATAGAAGTGGGTATAAAACGTATACAAGAGATCCATCTGTTTAGCAAACTGGTCAATAAATATATTATTACTATGAGGGGGGACATACAGTCTAGAAGACTGTGCACAGGCTTCAAGAAAGATGTTGATATTAATTTCTATGTGTCAACCAACCGATAATGAAAAGCAAATTACATAAGTCTTAATACAAAAATTAATAGATTTGGGGGTATATTCAATTGGTGTCGAAAACTGCCATCTGTTGAAAAGACGTTAGTTTTTTACTTTTTAAGCTTTTGTATTCGCCAACTTGTGGAATTTGACTTGTCGAATAGTACGTGAATCGGCGGTATAGCTGCTGAGTCACGTACTTTTGAGTGAAACGGGGCCAAATTCAACAGGATTTGGCCCAGTTTCCGACCATCTCAGTCCGACATAAAAAAAATGTCGGACTGTGATGTGAGACCCAGAGGAGGAGAAGTAGGGGAGCCGCAGGGAGACGGGGGACAGCCACAGGCACATAGGGGAGATCAGCGCTACAGGACAGTGCTGCAGCAGGATGTCTCACAGCCGTGCCGCTCACGGCAGCTTCCACCCGGCTACAGCAAGTGAGGTCACGCTTGCTTGAGCCGGGTGGACACTGCCTTGAGGTCGGGCGTCTGTGTGACATCCTCCTGCAGCGCTACTGTAGCGCTGATCTCCGTCTGCCCACAGCTGTCCCCACTGGTCTCCCTGCGGCTCCACCCCCTCTCCTAATCAGGGTCCCTCATCTTAATTCGACTTTTTAAAAGCCGAATTGAGATGAGATTGAATAGGGGTTGTCGGATCCATTCCGACAAATGCATGTCAGAATGGATCTGACCCTAATTGGAGGTGCGCTATTAAGCAAAGTGCAATCAGAGTTTAGGGATTAAAGGGCCCCATACACTACTACGACATGTCCATCTGACATGTCGCAGGCGATTGCTGGTGATCGCCTACGACATGTCCATCTGACATGTCGCAGGCGATTGCTGGTGATCACCCCGTCAGCCTCCCGGGCGCAGGATCGCCCAAGATACATCGTATGCTGTCCTTTTGCATACGATATATCTTGGGCGATCCCAGCCATGCCTGCGGAGTTCGACATATCACGAGTGCAGCACGTTCAGAATCCGATGCTCACGGGGCCGCGCATAGGATCGGATCGTATACACAGCCAAAATGACCGATTTCACCCAATATATCGGCACAAATGCCTGAATTGGGCTGAAAACGGGCATAATCGTTCCAGTGTATGGGGCCCTTTAGGCAAAAACCACTAGTGGGCTTTAGCCAAATAAGGCTTAATGTGTGGCGCACTCTTTTAGTATTGTTACATTAGTTAATTAAAACTTAACTTTTAATACTATATTTCATAAAAAGTAATTATTAGTAGGCATAACATAGGATGATCGATTGTCAGCCTGAAAAGATTTACTCATATGTACAATAATACTAGTAATATCCTATAATAATAATATCACCCCAATAAATATAATTTTATTTTTTCTTTACATATGGGGGTGTATAGGAAGAACCATCAAATAACTTCTATCAGCAAAGTGAAAATCTGAAAAAGTTTTATACAGGTTTATATTATCCAATTAATGAGATCCTTTAAATACTGGATTTTGATCTCCAGTAAACCTGTGATCGACCGCTACCTGCTGTGTGCTTCAACATCGTACATTCATTGTAATATTTGTAATTGTTGCCTGCAATGTAATCTGTAATGACACAATTCCTATAATGAAATACAATAAAAGTCTTTGTAACGGAACGCTACTCACTAACCTATAGGAAAAATATATAAAGGTCAGCACATATGTAACAGAATAATTAAATTCCTGCAATATATCATGTGATAACACAATTTCTGTAATGCAATATAATCAACGTGTTGTGATACAGCACAACCCACTGACATACAAAAGAAACATATAAAGGTCAGCACGTATGAACACAGAATAAATAGAGCGTTTCCTGTTATAAATTGCGATCCTGAAGCCGCTTAAAATATTATGAAAAAGCAGGTACACTTAGCGTGGCACCATTCAGCAATCCCAGTATGTGTATTTTACAGTTTACCACTGTTGCAAATAGTTCAAATAAAACAGGAACCAATGCTATAAATTTGTTACTAGTTAGAAAAAAGCGAACAGAGTAGGCAAAGGGCAAGTATGATTTAATCCATTCGTATCTGATTTCATACTATTTGACACTACTGAGTAATCCAAATGGGTATGCTTCAAAATGCAATGTTGTTGCTGGGAAAATATAGGTGGTCATTCCGAGCGGATCGCTCGCTAGCAGTTTTTAGCAGCCATACAAACGCTATGCCGCCGCCCACTGGGAGTGTATTTTAGCTTAGCAGAAGTGCAAACGAATGGATCGCAGAGCGGCTACAAAGTTTTTTTGTGCAGTTGCAGAGTACCTCAAAACCTACTCAGCGCTTGCGATCACTTCAGACTGCGTTTTTCCTGGCACGCCTGCGTTTTTTCGAACACTCCCTGAAAACGGTCAGTTGACACCCAGAAACTCCCACTTCATGCGACCACCAGTGCGACTGAAATGCTTTGCTAGATCCTGTGCAAAACTACATCGTTTGTTGTGCTCGTACGACGTGCATGCGCATTGCGCCACATACACGTGCGCAGAATAGCCGTTTTTTTTTGCCTGATCGCTGCACTGCGAACAACTGCAGCTAGCAATCAATTCGGAATGACCACCATAGTACAGCAATCAGCCAAACAATTCAGCCGCTGGTGTATTAACCCACTGTGAGCCGGTGAGCAATATGTATAGAGAAACCCTTTGCATAAGCATAAATCAGATGGTAGACAAGTCCTATGCCTCTGATACCAAATACAAATAAAAATAAACATATATACAAGAGAACATGACTAAATCAATACAGAAGTAGTTAAATATAGTGATAATTCATTTTGTTAGTACAATCAACAAAGGTAAACTCTTTTTTTCTGATAGATGTTCTAGCGCTATAGGAGAATCCCCCTTCTACTTTTGTCCCATGTGCCTCAGGGCAGTGAATGGAGACAATGAGAGCGGCGGAAAAATGCCAATGCCAAAACGGAATATAGACGAAGAGCGAGCAGCTTCTGCTGTCACCGAGATCAATCACCTCCTCCCCTGTTGTGCTTGCACATTTTAGAGGAGGTAAGTGATCTCTCTGGGATGAGATGCTCTGAGTACCTCACGAGATTGATTGCTTGCAGTATATAGTAGCTGCTGAAATGTCCATAGCGCCGTGCAGGGAGCCGCTCATAGACCTGGATGCCGGGCCGGGTATAGATTCAACGCACCCAGAAACAGTGTACGTCCAGGCTTATGATGACGTACGTTTCACATTAAGCTTGATCGCATCGGTTGTCAGAACGCTGTGATAGCATGGACCATATTTATACCAACTCATATGGGCGTGATTATCATAAGCGTTTCACGCATAGGATAGTCATCTGGTATATTGCACTTTAAATAGTTAATGATCAAATCGTTAATCAAATAACAGCACTACTATTAAATAAACAGATACACATGATTAATTCACATTATATTTTATCTGGTTTGCAAATTGCAAAATGCTTTCATTGAGCAATCAGTGATTGCAATGAACAGCAAAAACTGAGTTTCTAGGGCAGAGTTTCCACCTCTCTACCCACACTATACTTGGCCCAGCCTACCAACTTTTCTCACATGCCCCTCTCCTCTGCCCACCAGCTTTCCTCACATGCCCCTCTGCCCATACATTTTGTCTCAAATGTCCCCTGCACATCAGGATATGTCACATGCCCCATGCCTGGTAGCTTTTGTCTCAAATTTGCCACAACATACTGTTGGTTCTAACATTAATGACAACTTATTCAAACAAATCATGATTTTTCTGAACACGACTCATTATCCTTCTAGGGCTTTGACCTGCTGGTGAAACACACTCATTGTTTCAGTCATCATGGAGAAAGAGGACACTACCATAATGACACAATCCCAGATTCTGTGCACTACTGTATCTTGGCTATTTCCATCCGGCAGAGTATCTATACCGCATTGACAAACCATCTGTTACACACATGGTTGGGTGAGATTAGGTTGAGCTTCATCTTTCCACAACCTTAAAAGAGAAAACATATCATTATATATAATCATTTTGGTATGAAGTAATAAATATGTATTAAACCTAGGCAAGCTTTGGTGGGATATTACTATGTATTGATTATTGATGGTGACTGTTACATATTATGATTTGCTTCTTTTGATCTCTTACAAAGCTTCTCTAGTTTTAAATACAATTTGATAACATTTGAATTTCATTTGAGTAAAATAAACAATTAAGTCAGACATTTGTATATTACTGTTCTGTGTCTTGGGAATTAATACAACACAATAATTGACATGACAGGCACCTCTTAACTCTTTAACAAGAATCAGTTGTACAGCTTAAAGACAATTGGGCATTCAGAAGCGTAGAGAACGGCATATGATTGGCTGGCAGTGTCCTCACACTCAATCAAATGCCGAACTTGTGAAACTGGCTGTGTTTACAGAAAAGAGGGTTTATAATCCCATTAAACATAAAAGAAACGCGGGGGGCGTGGCTTCGACGGACATGGAGTAGCACACAGACTGTGTGTCTCTCCAGCTATTAACTCCTGCACCAATATCCTGTGTCCCCCCCTGGGCCTGCAATCCACCCCAATACCAGCATTATAGTGTAGGGGTACCCCTGGCCCGCTCGGAGACTTGCCAGCAAGCTACCCTCTGAATTAGAGTGACTGCGGTGTGCGGGGGGCCCCGGGCCTGCTACTACACGTGGGACGCCGCCATCCTGCCGCCCGCACAGAGACCTGCATCCGGCTCCCGTCATCCCTTACTGAGACCTGCTGTCACCTGCATCGGGCTCCCGTCCTGAGCGCTGATCACCGGGTCCGCGGCTTCCTGCTGCCCGTACAGAGACCTGCATCCGGCTCCCGTCATCCCGCACCGAGACCTGCACCCGGCTCCCGTCCTCGCCGGGTCCGCGGCTTCCCCTCTGCGGCGCCTCTCCTGTTGTGCTCCGGCCGGCGAGCGCTCCCCCGGCCGCTACACCACCACGTGACCTGCCGCCGCTCTCTCTCCCTGCTCGCTCCGGCGGCCCCAGCCCGTGCCCTCCGGCTCCTGCACTGTGCTCTGCCGCTGGGGAGGAGGTACACGGCACGGCTGAATTTTATAAGTGCCTGTGCCCTCCCCATACTACTACTGCTGCCTTGTTGAGCTCTGCTCCATCAGGATAGGGAGCAGTGCTATTAACCCCTGCAGATCCTGTAACACGCTGGTCAACCTCAGCCTCCCAGCACACACTTCCCTTCAATTTATTGTGCCTCATATGCTGGGAGGGAAGGAAAGATTTCTATATATCCAGCCGCAATTATTTATTCTGTGCTAACTGAGGCTCCCGGTATTATACACGGTCACTGAACAGTTCTGGTATACTATACTTACCCGCAAGCAGCGACTGGATAATTCTGATATACTACATTCAGTTATTCATTGGCCGTCCCTGGACAGTTCTTGATATACTATTTCATATATTTCTTGCCTCCTGCCGCCCGCTCGGCCATAATGGTCAAACCGCATCAGTCTGCCTCGGACGCTGCGAAGTTGGAGAAGTATGTCAGAAATCCGCCGACGCGGTCCCAACAGGGTGGGGAGGTGCAGTCGACCTCGGCGCCGCCTTCTCCGTCGGCTGGCTCCTCATCTGCGGATGCCGCCGATGCTGCTCTACAGAGGGTGCTGGATGCGGTCACGGCCAGTGAAGCCCGCTTGGCCGACAGGATCGGTCAGGTCCAGTCGGATTTATCCATTATACACCAGGACCTTCAGCGGGTGCGAGAGAGGGTCGGTGAGGTTGAGACGCGCACCTCCACGCTGGAAGACACTGTTACGCCTCTCGGTAGACGCACTTCTGCTCTGGAGTCTCAGATGATGGATGTACATAGAAAGATGACGGATATGGAGGGGAGATTGCGGCGAAATAATGTCCGTTTCGTCGGACTCCCGGAGAAAGAAGAGGGTGCTTCCCCTGAAAAATTTCTTGAACGCTGGCTGTTGGATGTATTTGGAGCGGAGGAGTTCACTTCACATTTCGCAGTGGAACGCGCCCATAGGGTCCCGATGCGCCCATTACCCCCAGGGGCACCTCCCCGTATGTTTATTGCCAAGCTCCTCCATTACCGGGATAGAGATGTGATTCTGAGACTGGCCCGCACCAAGGGTCCCCTTAAGTGGAAAGGTTCCCCAGTGTCAGTCTTTCCGGATTTTGCTGTCGATGTCCAGAAGGATAGAGCTCAGTTTGTCCCTGTGAAACGCAGGCTGCGAGAACTGAATATCCCCTATGCCATGCTCTTTCCGTCTAAACTGCGGGTGGTCTCGGATGGGGAAACAAAATTCTTCACGACCCCTCGTGAAGCATCAATGTGGCTGGACGGACGCTTTCCGGCACGGCGAGCGCTTGCTGCTGATTGAACTTATGTGTTTGATTTCCCTACTTGCAAGTATACTGCTTCGTTTATGCTTCATATGTTATTGTTCTATTGTCTTGGGAGGGATGTATAGTTGTTTGTGGTTATGTTCCGTATGATTCCCTGCAAGATGTCAGTTTGGCTGGAGGGACACTTTTCAAATGGGGGAGCGATGGCTGCTGATTGCGGTCCTGTCTCGGATTTCTCAGCTAAGTCAATTCGCCACTGTTTGTGATGTGCTGCTATGTGATTTACGGAGGAGCTATTTGCGGCCCTTACGGGCCTTTACTGGGAGGGGGTGGCTTTGTGGACGGGTGATTGGTAGATGTTGCCTTTATGCTGATTTTGGGCCTTATGATCTCGGTGTTTGTTCTGCCATATAGTCCTTAAGGGGTTAGCGGGTACTCAGTTGGGGTGGGGGTAAAGGTCTAGGGGGGGATTGGTTTTGTTTTGAGTTTAGCTGGGGGATTTTCCTGTCTTATGGTCATTAAATTCTTGGCCCCCTTAGTGGATATAGGAATTTGACCTTAGTTGGTACTGGTGGAGTATGTTATCGGGCTCTCTGCCATAGTTGGGATTGTTAGCCCTTAGGGTGTTTTGTTGTTAGGGAATCAGGTATGCCGCTAGTTTTAGGTGGTATACGGGGTGGGGATGGGGGTTATTTTAGATTGTTAACATTCAGGTGTTTTTATTTTTCGCTGTGCAATGTGCTTATTTCCGCTATGTTTATGTTGCAGCTGACTGCAGGCGTATCCTCTTCGATATTCACTGGCGATGGCTGGCCGCGGGTGCTTTGCAAAATCACAACAATGCCCTGTTATGGCGTCGGTTAGGTTTCTGTCGTGGAATGTGCGGGGGATCAATGACAAGGTTAAGCGCTCCTTGATCCTTAGACAGATTAAATCTTATGCATCGGATATTGGTTGCTTGATGGAAACCCACCTACTGGGTACTAAGATTATGTCCCTTAAAAAACCATGGGTGGGATGGGCTTACCATTCTATGCATACAGCTGCGTCCCGGGGAGTGTCGATTCTAATTAGGAAATCTGTTCCCTTTGTGCTTGACTCTGTGCAAACGGATCAATGGGGTAGATATGTATTTCTCAAGTGCAGAATTAACTCCGTCCCCTTGTTATTGCTGGCTGTGTATGTACCCCCTCCATATTCGCACGATGTCCTTAAAAAGGCATCTGTCTTTATGGCTGCTTCCCCTGACATGCCCGTTATCTGTATGGGGGACTTTAACAACGTTTTAAATCATGAGTTGGATAGGTTGTCCAGGGTGTCCTCCAACCCGCGGCCCGGGAACTCCCCGTTTGCTGACACTGTGTCAGAGTTGGGTCTGATAGACCCCTGGAGATTGAAGAATCCTGATTTGAGGCAATACTCATGTTTTTCACGCTCTCACTCTTCCTTCTCTAGGATAGATTTGGCTCTTCTGTCCCGGGAGCTTTTGCCCAAAGTTCAGAATGTAAGATATGAGACTAGGGGTATCTCGGATCACTCCCCTATATCGTTACATATTGACTTAAACTGTCAGCGAGGCCAAGCAGTGTGGAAATTTAATCCCTTTTGGCTGACGCATATGGGCGAGGGATCTGATTTGGAGGCTAGCTGGCTAGAATTCTTTGTTATGCATGATGACACCTCGGATGTGTCTCTGCTATGGGACACTTTCAAGGCTTTCTTGAGAGGTACATTGATGAAACGGGTGGGGAGTCTTAAATCCTCCTTTAGAAAACACGAGTCTGAAATGGAGTCTCGGGTGGCCGCTTCAGAAGTGACGTACGTGCGAGATGGCACGGATGCTTCTAAGCTGGTGTGGCTTCATGCGCAGGGTGAATGGAATGATTATCTGTGGGGGAAAACCCAGCACAGACTTCTCTTCTCGCATGTCCAGTATGCTACGGGCGATAGACCAGGTTCTTATTTGGCCAATCTTGCAAGGGGTGACCGTTCCTCTCATACTGTAGTGGAGATTTTGGACTCAGCTGGGTCGGTGCTGGACCGCACCCCCCAGATCGTGGCGGAATTTGTCTCATATTATCAGGCATTATATAGTTCTCAGTTGACCTGTTCCCCACTAGAGCTATGTGAATACTTGGATGGGGTCCACTTGCCCTCCATCTCCAGTGAGGCCAGGGCCCTTCTAGATGCTCCTTTGTCAGTGGAGGAGATTGAGACTGCGATCTCTGCCTCCCCCAATGGTAAGGCCCCTGGCCTTGATGGCATCCCGTCAGAACTGTATAAGAAATATATAAAATTATTTGCCCCTCGGTTGCTTGAGTTGTTCAGTGAAATTCTTGCCCAAAGTGCGCTTCCCCCGTCTATGGCGGAGGCATTGATTATAGTGATTCCCAAGCCGGATAAAGACCCCAGGAGGGCTGAATCCTACCGTCCTATTTCCCTGTTGCCCATGGATATTAAAATCCTGGCCAAGGTTCTGGCTTCCAGACTTGGCCGGGTCGTCTCCCAAATTATCCACCCTGACCAAACGGGCTTCATGCCTGGCAAGTCCACTGCTGTGAACTTGAGGCGCCTGTTTACTCATTTTCAGGCTTCTCGGGGGGAGGACTGCTCTGCCGTTATAGCCTCCTTAGATGCCGCAAAGGCCTTTGATTCAGTGGAGTGGGCCTTCCTCTGGGAGGCTATGAGTAGGTTTGGTGTGGGCCCCAACTTTATCAAGTATGTTAAATTGTTATATTTTCAGCCCATGGCCAGAGTCTCGGTGAACGGGTTTGTCTCGGACTCCTTCCCCCTATCCAGGGGAACGAGGCAGGGCTGCCCTCTGTCCCCGACTCTGTTTGCTATCGCTATTGAGCCACTGGCGTGTTTGATTAGGGCAACTCAAGATATTGAGGGTATTAGGGTTGGCGCAAGGGAAGACAGGATAGCGTTATACGCTGATGACCTGTTGCTCTTTGTGGACGATTCTGTTTCCTCCTTACCTAAACTTCTTGACTTGATAACTGACTATGGACGTTTCTCCGGGCTCAAAATTAACTGGGATAAATCCACCATTACTCCACTTAGAGGCCCGGTTTCGGAGGCCCCGGTGATTCCAACCCCCCTTAAATGGGTAGACTCCTTCAAATACCTGGGGATATGGGTATCGAATAACCCTTGTACCTATGTTTCCCTTAATGTCATGCCGCTGATAGGGTATCTCCGCTCAAAGGTTAGGGTTTGGGGGTCTCTGCCCCTGACTGTTACTGGCAGGGTCAGTTTGGTAAAGATGGTATACTTGCCCAAACTCCTTTATGTTCTCCAGCAATCCCCTATATATATTAACCTGAAGACATTTCGACAGATTGACAGTTTGCTTTCTTCTTTAATATGGGCCAGCAGGAGAGCAAGGCTGAGACTAGACGTTCTGTCCAGGCCGAAAGTGTTGGGAGGCTTAGCTCTCCCTTTATTTCGATTTTACTACTATGCCGCGCAGTTGGCACATATATGGGAGTGGGTGAACGCCACGGATGCTCTCACTTTGCACTCCCAATTGCTTCTCCAGATATACCCTGCCGGCTCTCCATTACAGATGCTTCTTTGTGGGAACCCTAACTTGTCCAAGATCCCTATAATAAGACAGGCCGTCCTCATATGGAAAAAGGTACATGTTATCCTACTAGGCCAGGGTATTGACCCAGATACTCCTCTGGACAATGCCCTCGGCTTCCCAGAATTGGCTTCGCTGCGGACTGGGGCGGTGTGGGGGAGGTGGGGTGTGACGTCCCTGGGCCACTTATATAATGATGGTATACTGAGGTCCTTCCTGCAGCTTCAACAGGAGTACAGTGTACCCTCTTCTCATTTCTACCGCTACCTGCAGCTGAGACATGCGCTTAACGCACAATTTCCCGAAACTCCTCCAATGATTGCCGACTCCCCGGTCAAGTCTCTCCTGCGGTCCCTGGGAAGCGGACATCTGGTGTCCAACATTTATGCAAGCATGCTTCGCTCTCACTACTCTGACCCGTTGTCCATTCTCAGGAACAAGTGAGAATCTGACTTGGGTGCCCTCTCTGATGAGATCTGGGAGGGTGCTCTGTGTTCCCCACGATTATCCACTACCACCACTAGATATCAGCAAATTCAACTGTTTATAATACACAGAGTATATATGACGCCGGTGCGCTTGCGACATGTAGGGGGTACCCACTCCTCTGGATGTCCTAAGTGCGGTAGTTTGGATGCAGACTTTTGGCACATTCTCTGGCAGTGTCCCAAGATAGCCGTATTCTGGACAGGTGTTACTGACGCCCTGGTGTCAACGGGTATTCCCTCGTCTGTGTGCTCCCCGACGACATGTGTGTTATCTGCTGTGGAGGAGGATGCCCTGGACCCCCCTGCCAAACGATATGTAATTAATCTGTGCGGCCTGGCCAAGGTGTGTATCGCTAGGCTTTGGCTAGCCAGAGATGCACCCACACTGCGATCATGGGTCTCCCTTGTAAATGATACGGCCTCTCACGAGAAATATGTATACCTAGCTAGAAAAGCGGAGAAAAAATATCAGGACCTGTGGGGTCGATGGCTTGAGTCCCCGCTTTCTGGAACCCGAGGTGTTTAGATATGCTGCAAGGGATTAGAGTGGGTGTGTGACTTTTGATCTGCACTGGGTACACTGCCTCTTTTCTCTATGTTATCCCCTGCGCCCGCGGTCGGCCATTCCCGTTCCCCTGCCATTGCTTTAGCTCTGAAATCAGCTCAAATTTATGATGTGCTGCCATAGATATCCATATACAGCTTTCATTGATTTATATGCGCCTTGTTAGCATGCAATACTGATTCTAAATTACAACCTATGTTTCGGAATTTAGGCCTGCACCGGTGTTCTATGATAACTATGATAATTGGTCCCTAGTGGACAGGAGAATCTGCGTATTCCCTGGGCTGGGGATCTACTGTGGGTTGTGCTGTTGTTTTTTTGTTTTTTTGTTTTTTGTTTTTTTTTGTTTTGTAATGTGTAATGTGTTTAATGTTAATCAGAAAACTAATAAAAAAAGTATTGAATTAAAAAAAAAACATAAAAGAAACGCACATTCAAGAAGCTGGTTGCATCAAATTCATAAGAAGGAACAATGCTTTATCTTGGGGTTTCTGGGCCCAAGTGTCTTTATAAAGGTCACAAAACTCCGGTGGCCAGATCCATATCTAATGGTTGACCAGAATCGCCCTCCCCACGGGCACAGGTTGCCCTCCCCACCGCCCTTACCGCCAGTTTTTTTCCTCATTATTGCATTGCAGTTTTGTTTTAAAAGTCTTTACAAGTCAGTACTATCTTCCTACCACCATACACCTCCCAATAGAGCTTAATCACTAACATGGTACTGATCTAGCCTCCACTGTAATGTAAGCGGGAAAGACTGCACAGTATGTAGTGACTTGTGTAGTGAGTGAGACTAAAGGCCCATACACACTGGGCAATTTTAAGCTGAAAGCAGCTCACTTTTGGTGTTTTGAGCTGCTTTCAGCTCAAAACCACCTAGTGTGTGTATGCCCCAGCAATAAGTGATGAGCACTGATGCGCGCCCCAGCTACATCGCCGGCGGCCGCCGTTCATCTACTGGTATTACCAGCAGATGAGCAGCTGGGTGAATGGCTTTCCATAGCGCCCTGCTATGGAAAGCCGTTCACCCCCGCTGACAACGCTGGGCAGGGGGGAAAAGCGCTCAGTGTGTATGCACCTTTACACATCTCTAGAAATTTAGATTTGAGAGTGCAGACAGCAGGAGCTGTCCGTCATCCAGAGCTGTACTTGGTGGACAGTTGTTTCTGTTTGCATTTCTACAAATAGATTACTGAATATTTCTAAATAGTCAGTAGTGATTTTTTAAATATTTTAACACTCACTATGTAAAACCTGTTCCTGTCTTCCTCTGCTGCTCACTCCTGCTGTCTGCCCAGTACATGTAACTTTGCCCATCCAGGTATGGCGGGCCAGGTGAGCCAGGCAAAGTTACATAGACATGTACTGTAATGTTGAGGGAACATTTAAGAACAATATACTATAGGTTTGGACTTCCTAAGGGTGGTGCTAGAAGGGTTCTACAAAAAGTTTCTCTAGGTGCTAAGGAACAAACATCCAGACTCCGGAGAAGGCAAAACACTGTCCATCAGCTTGACTGAGTCAAGTGGCAAGATGTGGAGAACCACAGAGCGGTAAATTAAGAGCTGTTCCAAAACATCTGTGAAAAAAGATAAGAAGTAGCTGAAGAGTCAGGTTTTGTGTTCACAGATAGTCCATGGGGACCTCCTACATGACTTTCTCCTCTTGTTAATGCAGACTTCTAGTGCAGCGTCAGTCCCTAGGGCTCAGATGATATGCTCCCTGTATCTATAGCAGCCTGGGATTGCCCCTTCAGTGTTGGGGTAATTTCAGCCCGCTATGGATATCTATGGCTTTCCTGAGCCCCAGACCTTTTTTTTTTAAGTATACATCTTCCTTCCCATGCCCTTCCTGTCGGTTCTTTCTCCCTTTCCGCCTCCGGTCTGGTATAAGTTCTTTTCCGCATCTAGGGAACTTGCTCCTGCGTGTTTTAATCTTCTAAATGCCTCCCTCATCTCAGAACCCTATTCTGATAGTGATGTCGTCACCTTTACACCCTTTATACTGATGTTACAATGAACCATTTTAAAATGTGTACCTTTAACATGAGAAGCATTAATCCCCAAACAAACATATAAAGACTCTCACTTATCTGAATAATTTATGGGGTTGATGTCACCCTGCTTCAGGAAACCCACTGCACAGACGTGGAACATGAGAAATTGATTAAATGCCAATATAAGATATTAGCTTATTTCTCCTGCAATTCTAAATCCAGAGGTGCGACCATCTTAGTACTGCAAACAGTTACTCATATCAACACTTTGCAATAACTGATGTTAATGGACAGTGTCTTATTTTAGATGTGACTCTCAACTCCTGATAGTATGTCCTCTGTTGTCTATGCTCCCAACACGTATGATACACGCTTTTTTTTAGAACATTGGCTACCAGTTTATATGCTTTCGTATATTCCTGAATTATAATTGGGGAAGACTTCAACGCGGTGGCCTCGCACACTTTGGACCAAAGTGGAGCCTCTTCTAACTGTGCTGCCTCCTCATATATGGGTATATCTTATATGTGCGAACAATTACACCTTTCAGAGCTTTGGAGGGCCCAATTATCTTAAACCTGGGTCAGCTGTTCTTTAGTAATTTATCAGCCAGTGTCAGGTGACTAGTGTACCGTTAAAAGCCATGGAGTATTGGCAGATACACATTAAACAAAGTAGGCATTTTTGCAGTTATATTATGTGTGATACAGTTGCTAGGTTTTAATTTTTGAGACTGTGATAGTGTAGGACCTGCATGAAGATGGGGTACCTTGGCGATCGGTTTGCAGGCTTCCGTGCATTGGCCAATTTACTAACTAAACCCCCATCATTTATTGATGTTGTGAAAATAAGTGAGCTTGCTTTGGTGAGTGCTGAACTTTCTGTTTGTATATTTTTAAGTAGGTGACCATGGGCTACATGCACCCCACCCTATGAGTGGTGAGTGCAGACACCACCCCGCTTCTGGGGTGGTGAGTGCTGTGGATTTATATTTGTTGGTATATATATATATATATATATATATATATATATATATAGGTCAGGAAGGTTATTACTTCATTGAAACCGGATCAAGCCCCAGGTCCTCATGAACTTAGCTGGGAATTTGAAAAAATCTTTAGCGTTAAACTTATACCTACGTTGACCCAATTTTATAATGCATACTGATTAGTGGTTCCGCTCCCCTCTACTTCAATGCTGCATTGATTAAATTCTTCTCTAAAGCAGGCAGAAATCCGGAGGTGCTGGCCTCATACAGGCCAATATTGTTACTGAACTCAGACTATAAAAATTCTCATGAAAATACTGGTGGATCGGCTGAAATGTATTGTCCCTAACCTAGATCATGATGATCAAACTGGCTTTGTCAGGGGGAGGCATTCCGTAACAAATGTCTGCAAGGTCCTGATTCTCATGCAGCATTTTCAACTGTTTAGGAACCCAGACCCTGGGGTCCTCCTGTCATTAAATGCTGAAACAGATTTTGATAAGGTCACATGGGACCACCTTTTCAAGACCTTTAGACAGTTTGGTTTCCCAGACCCTTATATAGCTTTGTTACAGTCTCTATATTGTGTCCCTATACTCAAGTGTTAGCCAATGGTTACCTCTCTTTGCATTTTCACATACAGAGGAGCAACATAAGGTTGTCCCCTGCCACTTCTCCTATTTGCACTGGCTCTGAAACTGCTAGCAATAGCTTTGAGACAGTGTCCTGACTTCTTTGGACTTTGGCTAGGAACTGCTCTTAGTGTCTTGTCCTACCGATTCAATTCTGACATCTCTTATAATTATCAATCAATTTAGTCTGTTTGCTGGCTATGAATAATCGAAAGTACTGCTGCTAAGTGACACTGCACATAGACTTTTAACTGACAGTTGTGTTTGACTTCTAAACCTAATGCCTAATGTCCAGGTAGCTGCACACAAATAAGGCTGTGACCACCTAGGAATAGTGTTCATCTTTCCTTTAATAGGCAGTAGGCCTATTCCTAGAAGGTGGTGTGTGATGCTTTACAAATTGTGAGAGTGCTAAATGGCTATCTTGGTTTGTCCTACCACAGACCTAACTGCAAGGGCATGGCTACCATAGGTGTAGGCAGTGCAGTTGCTATGGGGCCCAGAGCTGAGGGGGGCCCACCTTCCCTGTCAAAGTTCCATGTGTTTTATACATTTTTCACCATTGAGTGGTGTGCAGGGGTCCTTTCAAACTTTTTCCTTGGGGCCTGCAATATGTGTAGGTATGCCCCTGGACTTGCTCATTGTAGTGTGGTCTAAAATTAACTGTAGGGCATTTTAATGTTATATAATATGAACCGGGGAACTGTAATGAGGAACAATATGAATGGGGGTGCACTATATATCATAATGTGAATTGGGGGTACTGTGCGGTATAATGTGTACTGGCAGCTCTGAAATGTGACATAGAGTGAACTTAAGCACTACTACAATTTATAAAAGAAACTAGGGCACTACTATGGGGCATAACATTAAATAAGGCTCTACTATGGTTCAGAAAATGAACTAGGGCACTATTATAGGGCATACACAACTGTTGCAGAGAAATGTTTCTCTAGAAGCACTGGGACGGGTTCCCCTTCAAAATGTTGCTATGGGGCCCACAAAGTTGTGGCTATACCCCTGACTAACTGTATATGCTCCCAGCACGTCTGTGGATTTCCTCCGGGTGCTCTGGTTTCCTCTGACAAACCAAAAATATACAGGCAGGTTTATTGGCTCCTGAAAAAAAAAGAATTGTTGTTTAGTTTTTATTTATAATGGTTTTTATATTTTATAAAGCATTATTATACCCTGAATTGTTTATGTACCTATTACCATGCCTCAATGATACAGGAAATGGCCTGGATAATTGGTTATGGTGTATATATATATATATATATATGCTGGTGGGTGAACACCACAGTACACCTTGATAAAGATTCTGGTTAAAATGCATTGATGGATAAAAGAGTTTATTTAAGCGGTGGTTAATTGGGCGTTGGTGGGGTGGTTGCCTGGATAAGCACAGATGCAGCTATGATAACAAATTGGGCAGCAAGGGGGATAGATTATACAACTAGGGGAGATGTATCAAACCTTAGAGAGAGGTAAAGTGGAGGCATTTAACACTCTCCACTTTACCCCTCTCTAAGATTTGATACATCTCCCCCTAGGTTCCACCACAAGCATGTCTTTTTACAAGTAGGGGAAGATGTATCAAACCTTAGAGAGAGGTAAAGTGGAGGCATTTAACTCTCCACTTTACCTCTCTCTAAGGTTTGATACATCTCCCGCTCACACGAGCATCTCTTTATATAGCCAGGGTGCCCGAGGCTGTAGCAGGGTGTACACCTGTCTTCTGTTCTTCATCAGTAATCTGAGCCTCAATGTCAATATCTAGAGAAACCAGAAAGAAAAATAATAATTTTATCTATGTATGCATAATTGTATAACACACTTAGCTAATTGTTGGTTCGCTTACCCTTTGCCTCTTTTCTTGCATCGTTGATGGCCTGTTTGTATTCAGCCAGTCTGTTAACATATTACATAATAATTAATATATAAAGCTTAAAACAATTACAGAAGAAACACAACACATGGGGGTAAATTTACTAAGATTCGTATTTTCCCGTTTCAGGTCAAAGTTCAATCACGAATGACATCGAAAGTGTAAAACTGCAACTTTTTGAATTTGTTACGATGGATTTACTAAGCTGTCGTATTCGGGTTTTTCTTTTCTTCCGATGTCGATGTCATTCGTGTTTTTTTTGTGTTTTTTACGGCAGTGATTAGCAAAACACTGCCGACTTTTTTACAATTAATCTCGGCCGGATCTGTGTGATCCGTGCTGGGGTTCTATTTTTTTTTTTTTTTAAATTAAACACTGTAAAATTTAAAAAAAAAATTGCGTGGGGTCCCCCCTCCTAAGCATAACCAGCCTCGGGCTCTTTGAGCCGATCCTGGTTGCCGAAATATGGGAAAAAAATTGACAGGGGTTCCCCCATATTTAAGCAACCAGCATCGGGCTCTGCGCCTGGTCCTGGTTCCAAAAATACGGGGGACAAAAAGAGTAGGGGTCCCCCGTATTTTTAAAACCAGCACCGGGCTCCACTAGCTGGACAGATAATGCCACAGCCGGGGGTCACTTTTATATAGTGCCCTGCGGCCGTGGCATCAAAAATCCAACTAGTCACCCCTGGCCGGGGTACCCTGGGGGAGTGGGGACCCCTTCAATCAAGGGGTCCGTCCCCCCCAGCCACCCAAGGGCCAGGGGTGAAGCCCGAGGCTGTCCCCCCCATCCAATGGGCTGCGGATGGGGGGGCTGATAGCCTTTGTTGTAAAAGAAAAGATATTGTTTTTAGTAGCAGTACTACAAGTCCCAGCAAGCCTCCCCCGCATGCTGGTACTTGGAGAACCACAAGTACCAGCATGCGGCGGAAAAACGGGCCCGCTGGTACCTGTAGTACTACTACTAAAAAAATACCCCAAAAAACACAAGACACACACACCGTGAAAGTATAATTTTATTACATACATACACACATACATACATACTTACCTTATGTTCCCACGCAGGTCGGTCCTCTTCTCCAGTAGAATCCAAGGGGTACCTGTTGAAGAAATTATACTCACGAGATCCAGGGGTCCAGGGTCCTCGGGGAATCCAGGTGTAATCCACGTACTTGAAAAAAATAACAAAACGGACACTCGAGCCACGCACTAAAAGGGGACCCATGTTTGCACATGGATCCCCTTTTCCCGACTGCCAGAAACCCACTCTGACTGATGTCTAAGTGGGTTTCTTCAGCCAATCAGGGAGTGCCACGTTGTAGCACTCTCCTGATCGGCTGTGTGCTCCTGTCCTAACTGACAGGCAGCACACGGCAGTGTTACAATGTAGCGCCTATGCGCTCCATTGTAACCAATGCTGGGAACTTTCTTGCTCAGCGGTGACGTCACTTTAGGTCAACCGCAGGGCAGAAAGTTCCCATCATTGGTTACAATGTAGCGCATAGGCGCTACATTGTAACACTGCCGTGTGCTGCCTGTCAGTGAGGACAGGAGCACACAGCTGATCAGGAGAGTGCTACAACGTGGCGCTCCCTGATTGGCTGAAGAAACCCACTTAGACAGAAGTCAAAGTGGGTTTCTGGCATTCGTGGAAAGGTGACCCATGTGCAAACATGGGGCCCCTTTCAGTTCGTGGTCGGGACACCGTTTTTTTTTTTTTTTTCAAGTACGTGGATTACCCCTGGATTTCCCGAGGAGCCTGGACCCCTGGATCTCGTGAGTATAATTTCTTCAACAGGTACCCCTTGGATTCTACTGGAGAAGAGGACCGACCTGCGTGGGAACTTAAGGTAAGTATGTATGTATGTGTGTATGTATGTAATAAATCTTTACTTTCACGGTGTGTGTGTCTTGTCTTTTTTTGGGTATTTTTTTAGTAGTAGTACTACAGGTACCAGCGGGCCCGTTTTTCCGTCGCATGCTGGTACTTGTGGTTCTCCAAGTACCAGCATGCGGGGAGGCTTGCTGGGCCTTGTAGTACTGCTACTAAAAACAATATCTTTTCTTTTACAACAAAGGCTATCAGCCTCCCCATCCGCAGCCCATTGGATGGGGGGGGGACAGCCTCGGGCTTCACCCCTGGCCCTTGGGTGGCTGGGGGGGGGACCCCTTGATTGAAGGGGTCCCCACTCCCCCAGGGTACCCCGGCCAGGAGTGACTAGTTGGATTTTTGATGCCACGGCCGCAGGGCACTATATAAAAGTGACCCCCGGCTGTGGCATTATCTGTCCAGCTAGTGGAGCCCGGTGCTGGTTTTAAAAATACGGGGGACCCCTACTCTTTTTGTCCCCCGTATTTTTGGGACCAGGACCAGGCGCAGAGCCCGATGCTGGTTGCTTAAATATGGGGGAACCCCTGTCATTTTTTTTCCCATATTTCTGCAACCAGGATCGGCTCAAAGAGCCCGAGGCTGGTTATGCTTAGGAGGGGGGACCCCACGCAATTTTTTTTGAAAAAATAAGCACTTTCCCACCCCTTCCCACTGATATACATGCACGGATCCGTGCATGCCTATCCAATCACGAATAAAAAAAAAAGGTCTGTTTTTTTTTAGCACTTTTTTACGAGTTGTAATTTTTCACGGCAGTGTTTGTTTGTTTTTTGCTTTGCACTTCTTAGTAAATGACCGAGATTCATACTTAAACAGCCGCGTTTTGACCGATGGTGTATTCATTCGTAATTTTTTACTTGGACTTGCAAAAAATTACGAATGCCCTCATCTCTGCCGTGATTAGTGTTTAGTAAATTACCGAGATGACACTTTGATGAAAAAACGGCATCTCGGTCAAAATCGGGAGCTTAGTAAATTTCCCCCATGGAGTATGCATAAGTCGTACCTGGGGGTATATTTACTAAGGTCCCGATTTTGACCGAGATGCCGTTTTTTCTTCAAAGTGTCATCTCTGTAATTTACTAAGCAAAAATCACGGCAGTGATGAGGGCATTCGTAATATTTTGGAAGTCCTAGGAAAAAATCACGAATCAATACACCATCGGTCAAATACGCCTGCAATTTGGTAGAAATCGGGAATTTACTAAAAAGTGCAAAACACAAACACTGCCGACAATAGCCAAACACTGCCGTGATGAAATACAAATCGTGAAAAAGTGCTAACAAAAACCAGACCTGCTTTTTTATCCCGTGTTTGTATAGGCATGCACGGATCCATGAGATCCGTGCATGTTTTTCAGTGGGAAGGGGTGGGAAATGTTTTAATTTAAAAAAAAAAAATGCGTGGGGTCCCCCCTCCTAACCAAACCAGCCTCGGGCTCTTTGAGCCGGTCCTGGTTGCAAAAATATGGGGAAAAAATTGACAGGGGTTCCCCCATATTTAAACAACCAACACCGGGCTCTGCGCCTGGTCCTGGTTCCAAAAATACGGGGGACAAAAAGCGTAGGGGTCCCCCGTATTTTTGAAACCAGCACCGGGCTCCACTAGCTGGACAGATAATGCCACAGCCGGGGGTCACTTTTATACAGTGCCTTGCGGCCGTGGCATCAAATATCCAACTAGTCACCCCTGGCCGGGGTACCCTGGGGGAGTGGGGACCCCTTCAATCAAGGGGTGTCCCCCCCCCCAGCCACCCAAGGGCCAGGGGTGAAGCCCGAGGCTGTCCCCCCATCCAATGGGCTGCAGATGGGGGGCTGATAGCCTTTGTTGAAAGTAATGAATATTGTTTTTAGTAGCAGTACTACAAGTCCCAGCAAGCCTCCCCCGCAAGCTGGTACTTGGAGAACCACAAGTACCAGCATGCGGCGGAAAACCGGGCCCGCTGGTACCTGTAGTACTACTACTAAAAAAATACCCCAATAAAGACATTACACACACACACCTTGAAAGTATAACTTTAATGCATACATACACACCACCATATACACATACTTACCTTATGTTCACACGAGGGTCGGTCCTCTTCTCCATGTAGAATCCATGGTGTACCTGTTGAAAAAATCCTACTCACCAAATCCAGTGTAGAGGGCTCCTCGGGTAATCCATTTGTAATCCACGTACTTGTAAAAATAAAAAAACGGGACACCCGACCACGAACTGAAAGGGGCCCCATGTTTTCACATGGGACCCCTTTCCCCGAATGCCAGAAACCCCCTCTGACTGATGTCTAAGTGGGTTTCTTCAGCCAATCAGGGAGCGCCACGTTGTAGCACCCTCCTGATCGGCTGTGTGCTCCTGTACTGTCTGACAGGCGGCACACGGCAGTGTTACAATGTAGCGCCTATGCGCTCCATTGTAACCAATGGTGGGAACTTTGTGGTCAGCGGGTGACCGAAAGTAACCTCACCCATTGATGGCATTTCATCGCCTCGGC
Source organism: Pseudophryne corroboree (assembly GCF_028390025.1). Lineage (NCBI taxonomy): Eukaryota > Metazoa > Chordata > Amphibia > Anura > Myobatrachidae > Pseudophryne > Pseudophryne corroboree. Next base: position 372,258 of record NW_026970162.1, read on the forward strand.
CATGACTAGTGGCAGCAGCTTCAGCACGAGGTGGAAGTGGATCTTGATCTTTCCCTATTTTACCCTCCACATTTTTGTTCTCCATTTTTTAATGTGTGAAATTATATGCCAGTATCAATAGCAATGGCCTACTACAATATATACTGCGCACAACTGAAATGCACCACAGGTATGGATGGATAGTATACTTGACGACACAGAGGTAGGGAGAACAGTGGCCTACTGTACCGTACTGCTATATACTATATACTGGTGGTCAGCAAACTGTGCAAAACTGAAATGCACCACAGGTATGGATGGATAGTATACTTGACGACACAGAGGTAGGTAGAGCAGTGGCCTTCTGTACCGTACTGCTATATATTATATACTGGTGGTCAGCAAAATTATGCACTGTCATCCTACTATATATACACTGCACGACTTAAATGCACCACAGGGATGGATGGATAGTATACTTGACGACACAGAGGTAGGTAGAGCAGTGGCCTTCTGTACCATACTGCTATATATTATATACTGGTGGTGTGCAAACTGTGCAAAACTGAAATGCACCACAGGTATGGATGGATAGTATACTTGACGACACAGAGGTAGGTAGAGCAGTGGCCTTCTGTACCGTACTGCTATATATTATATACTGGTGGTCAGCAAACTGTGCAAAACTGAAATGCACCACAGGTATGGATGGATAGTATACTTGACGACACAGAGGTAGGTAGAGCAGTGGCCTTCTGTACCGTACTGCTATATATTATATACTGGTGGTCAGCAAACTGTTCAAAACTGAAATGCACCACAGGTATGGATGGATAGTATACTTGACGACACAGAGGTAGGTAGAGCAGTGGCCTTCTGTACCGTACTGCTATATATTATATACTGGTGGTCAGCAAACTGTGCAAAACTGAAATGCACCACAGGTATGGATAGTATACTTGACGACACAGAGGTAGGTAGAGCAGTGGCCTTCTGTACCGTACTGCTATATATTATATACTGGTGGTCAGCAGACTGTGCAAAACTGAAATGCACCACAGGTATGGATGGATAGTAGTGATGTGCACCGGAAATTTTTCTGGTTTTGTGTTTTGGTTTTGGGTTCGGTTCCGCGGCCGTGTTTTGGGTTCGAACGCGTTTTGGCAAAACCTCACCGAATTTTTTTTGTCGGATTCGGGTGTGTTTTGGATTTGGGTGTTTTTTTCAAAAAACCCTAAAAAACTGCTTAAATCATAGAATTTGGGGGTCATTTTGATCCCATAGTATTATTAACCTCAATAACCATAATTTCCACTCATTTTCAGTCTATTCTGAACACCTCACACCTCACAATATTATTTTTAGTCCTAAAATTTGCACCGAGGTCGCTGGATGGCTAAGCTAAGCGACACAAGTGGCCGACACAAACACCTGGCCCATCTAGGAGTGGCACTGCAGTGTCAGGCAGGATGGCCCTTCAAAAAAATACTCCCCAAACAGCACATGACGCAAAGAAAAAAAGAGGTGCAATGAGGTAGCTGTGTGACTAAGCTCAGCGACCCAAGTGGCCGACACAAACACCTGGCCCATCTAGGAGTGGCACTGCAGTGTCAGACAGGATGGCCCTTCAAAAAAATACTCCCCAAACAGCACATGACGCAAGGAAAAAAAGAGGCGCAATGAGGTAGCTGTGTGACTAAGCTAAGCGACCCTAGTGGCCGACACAAACACCGGGCCCATCTAGGAGTGGCACTGCAGTGTCACGCAGGATGGCCCTTCAAAAAAATACTCCCCAAACAACACATGACGCAAAGAAAAAAAGAGGCGCAATGAGGTAGCTGTGTGACTAAGCTAAGCGACCCTAGTGGCCGACACAAACACCTGGCCCATCTAGGAGTGGCACTGCAGTGTCACGCAGGATGGCCCTTCAAAAAAATACTCCCCAAACAGCACATGACGCAAAGAAAAATGAAAGAAAAAAGAGGTGCAAGATGGAATTGTCCTTGGGCCCTCCCACCCACCCTTATGTTGTATAAACAGGACATGCACACTTTAACGAACCCATCATTTCAGCGACAGGGTCTGCCACACGACTGTGACTGAAATGACTGGTTGGTTTGGGCCCCCACCAAAAAAGAAGCAATCAATCTCTCCTTGCACAAACTGGCTCTACAGAGGCAAGATGTCCACCTCACCATCATCGTCCGATTCATCACCCCTTTCACTGTGTACATCCCCCTCCTCACAGATTATTAATTCGTCCCCACTGGAATCCACCATCTGAGGTCCCCGTGTACTTTCTGGAGGCAATTGCTGCTGGTGAATGTCTCCTCGGAGGAATTGATTATAATTCATTTTAATGAACATCATCTTCTCCACATTTTCTGGAAGTAACCTCGTATGCCGATTGCTGACAAGGTGAGCGGCGGCACTAAACACTCTTTCGGAGTACACACTGGAGGGAGGGCAACTTAGGTAGAATAAAGCCAGTTTCTGCAAGGGCCTCCAAATTGCCTCTTTTTCCTGCCAGTATACGTACGGACTGTCTGACGTGCCTACTTGGATGCGGTCACTTATATAATCCTCCACCATTCTTTCAATGGTGAGAGAATCATATGCAGTGACAGTATACGACATGTCAGTAATCGTTGGCAGGTCCTTCAGTCCAGACCAGATGTCAGCATCAGCAGTCGCTCCAGACTGCCCTGCATCACCGCCAGCGGGTGGGCTCGGAATTCGTAGCCTTTTCCTCGCACCCCCAGTTGCGGGAGAATGTGAAGGAGGAGATGTTGACGGGTCGCGTTCCGCTTGATTTGACAATTTTCTCACCAGAAGGTCTTTGAACCTCTGCAGACTAGTGTCTGCCGGAAAGAGAGATCCAACGTAGGTTTTAAATCTAGGATCGAGCACGGTGGCCAAAATGTAGTGCTCTGATTTCAACAGATTGACCACCCGTGAATCCTGGTTAAGCGAATGAAGGGCTCCATCCACAAGTCCCACATGCCTAGCGGAATCGCTCTGTTTTAGCTCCTCCTTCAATGTCTCCAGCTTCTTCTGCAAAAGCCTGATGAGGGGAATGACCTGACTCAGGCTGGCAGTGTCTGAACTGACTTCACGTGTGGCAAGTTCAAAAGGTTGCAGAACCTTGCACAACGTTGAAATCATTCTCCTCTGCGCTTGAGACAGGTGCATTCCACCTCCTTTGCCTATATCGTGGGCAGATGTATAGGCTTGAATGGCCTTTTGCTGCTCCTCCATCCTCTGAAGCATATAGAGGGTTGAATTCCACCTCGTTACCACCTCATGCTTCAGATGATGGCAGGGCAGGTTCAGGTGTTTTTGGTGGTGCTCCAGTCTTCTGTACGCGGTGCCTGTACGCCGAAAGTGGCCCGCAATTCTTCTGGCCACTGACAGCATCTCTTGCACGCCCCTGTCGTTTTTTAAATAATTCTGCACCACCAAATTCAAGGTATGTGCAAAACATGGGACGTGCTGGAATTTGCCCAGATGTAATGCACGCACAATATTGCTGGCGTTGTCCGATGCCACAAATCCCCAGGAGAGTCCAATTGGGGTAAGCCATTCTGCGATGATCTTCCTCAGTTGCCGTAAGAGGTTTTCAGCTGTGTGCGTATTCTGGAAAGCGGTGATACAAAGCGTAGCCTGCCTAGGAACGAGTTGGCGTTTGCGAGATGCTGCTACTGGTGCCGCCGCTGCTGTTCTAGCAGCGGGATGCAATACATCTACCCAGTGGGCTGTCACAGTCATATAGTCCTGAGTCTGCCCTGCTCCACTTGTCCACATGTCCGTGGTTAAGTGGACATTGGGTACAACTGCATTTTTTAGGACACTGGTGACTCTTTTTCTGACGTCCGTGTACATTCTCGGTATCGCCTGCCTAGAGAAGTGGAACCTAGATGATATTTGGTAACGGGGGCACACTACCTCAAGCAATTCTCTAGTTCCCCGTGAACTAACGGCAGATACTGGACGCACGTCTAACACCAACATAGTTGTCAAGGCCTGAGTTATCCGCTTTGCAACAGGATGACTGCTGTGATATTTCATCTTCCTCGCAAAGGACTGTTGGACTTGTCACTGACTTATTATGAATGCGCTGCAGGTGACGTATAAGGGAGGATGTTCCGAGGTGGTTAACGTCCTTACCCCTACTTATTACAGCTTGACAAAGGCAACACACGGCTTGACACCAGTTGTCCGCATTTCTGTTGAAATAATTCCACACTGAAGAGCTGATTTTTTTTTGTATTTTGACCAGGCATGTCAATGGCCATATTCCTCCCACGGACAACAGGTGTCTCCCCGGGTGCCTGACTTAAACAAACCACATCACCATCAGAATCCTCCTTGTCAATTTCCTCCCCAGCGCCAGCAACACCCATATCCTCATCCTGGTGTACTTCAACACTGACATCTTCAATTTGACTATCAGGAACTGGACTGCGGGTGCTCCTTCCAGCACTTGCAGGGGGCGTACAAATGGTGGAAGGCGCAAGCTCTTCCCGTCCAGTGTTGGGAAGGTCAGGCATCGCAACCGACACAATTGGACTCTCCTTGGGGATTTGTGATTTCGAAGAATGCACAGTTCTTTGCTGTGCTTTTGCCAGCTTAAGTCTTTTCTTTTTCTAGCGAGAGGATGAGTGCTTCCATCCTCATTTGAAGCTGAACCACTAGCCATGAACATAGGCCAGGGCCTCAGCCGTTCCTTGCCACTCCGTGTCGTAAATGGCATATTGGCAAGTTTACGCTTCTCCTCAGACGCTTTTAATTTTGATTTTTGGGTCATTTTACTGATCTTTTGTGTTTTGGATTTTACATGCTCTGTACTATGACATTGGGCATCGGCCTTGGCAGACGACGTTGATGGCATTTCATCGTCTCGGCCATGACTAGTGGCAGCAGCTTCAGCACGAAGTGAAAGTGGATCTTGATCTTTCCCTATTTTTTTAACCTCCACATTTTTGTTCTCCATATTTTAATGCGCACAACTAAAAGCCACCACAGGTATACAATGTAGATGGATGGATAGTATAGTATTATATTACTTATGGACGACGAGTGCACTGACGACACAGAGGTAGGTACAGCCGTGGCCTACCGTACTGCTATATATATATATAATATACTGTATAATAATAATAACGGACCTGGTGGACACTGTCAGCAACTGCTAAACTAGTATGAAGAAGAAAAAAAACCACCACAGGTATACAATGTAGATGGATGGATAGTATAGTATTATATTACTTATGGACGACGAGTGCACTGACGACACAGAGGTAGGTACAGCCGTGGCCTACCGTACTGCTATATATATATATATAATATACTGTATAATAATAATAACGGACCTGGTGGACACTGTCAGCAGACTGCTAAACTAGTATGAAGAAAAAAAAACCCACCACAGGTATACAATGTAGATGGATGGATAGTATAGTATTATATTACTTATGGACGACGAGTGCACTGACGACACAGAGGTAGGTACAGCCGTGGCCTACCGTACTGCTATATATATATATAATATACTGTATAATAATAATAACGGACCTGGTGGACACTGTCAGCAGACTGCTAAACTAGTATGAAGAAAAAAAAACCCACCACAGGTATACAATGTAGATGGATGGATAGTATAGTATTATATTACTTATGGACGACGAGTGCACTGACGACACAGAGGTAGGTACAGCCGTGGCCTACTGTACTGCTATATATATATATATAATATACTGTATAATAATAATAACGGACCTGGTGGACACTGTCAGCAGACTGCTAAACTAGTATGAAGAAGAAAAAAAACCACCACAGGTATACAATGTAGATGGATGGATAGTATAGTATTATATTACTTATGGACGACGAGTGCACTGACGACACAGAGGTAGGTACAGCCGTGGCCTACCGTACTGCTATATATATATATATATATATATATATATATATAATATACTGTATAATAATAACGGACCTGGTGGACACTGTCAGCAGACTGCTAAACTAGTATGAAGAAAAAAAAAGCCACCACAGGTATACAATGTGGATGGATGGATAGTATAGTATTATATTACTTATGGACGACGAGTGCACTGACGACACAGAGGTAGGTACAGCCGTGGCCTACCGTACTGCTATATATATATATATATATATACTGTATAATAATAATAACGGACCTGGTGGACACTGTCAGCAGACTGCTAAACTAGTATGAAGAAAAAAAAACCCACCACAGGTATACAATGTAGATGGATGGATAGTATAGTATTATATTACTTATGGACGACGAGTGCACTGACGACACAGAGGTAGGTACAGCCGTGGCCTACCGTACTGCTATATATATATATATAATATACTGTATAATAATAACGGACCTGGTGGACACTGTCAGCAGACTGCTAAACTAGTATGAAGAAAAAAAAAGCCACCACAGGAGTGTTTTTCAGGCAGACAAACGTATACTGGACTGGTGGTCACTGTCAGCAAAACTGTGCACTGTACTCCTGCTATAACTGCTCCCCAGTCCCCACAATTAGGCAGTGTGAGCAGTGCACTCAGCACAGATATATGCAGCAGTGCAGCACACTGAGTGAGCACAGATATGGTGGAGCATTTTTTTCAGGCAGAGAAACAACGGATTAAACTCACTGGTGGTATTATAATCAAAACCCTGCACTGTACTCCCTAACAGCTGCTCCCCGTCCCCAATCCTCCCCACACTTATAACTAAGTCACTCAGTCTTTTCTACTATAACGGAGAGGACGCCAGCCACGTCCTCTCCCTATCAATCTCAATGCACGTGTGAAAATGGCGGCGACGCGCGGCTCCTTATATAGAATCCGAATCTCGCGAGAATCCAACAGCGGGATGATGACGTTCGGGCGCGCTCGGGTTAACCGAGCAAGGTGGGAGGATCCGAGTTGCTCGGACCCGTGAAAAAAAAGGTGAAGTTCGGGCGGGTTCGGATCCCGAGGATCCGAACCCGCTCATCACTAATGTTCATGGCTAGTGGTTCAGATTCACATGAGGATGGAAGCACTCATCCTCTCGCTAGAAAACTGCAGTGCCACTCCTAGATGGGCCAGGTGTTTGTGTCAGCCAATTGGGTCGCTTAGCTTAGTCACACAACTACCTCATTGCGCCTCTTTTTTTTTTTGCATCATGTGCTGTTTGGGGACTATTTTTTAAATCTGCCATCCTGTCTGACACTGCAGTGCCACTCCTAGATGGGCCAGATGTTTGTGTCGGCCACTTGGGTCGCTTAGCTTAGTCACACAGCTACCTCATTGCGCCTCTTTTTTTTTCTTTGCATCATGTGCTGTTTGGGGACTATTTTTTTGAAGTGCCATCCTGCCTGACACTGCAGTGCCACTTCTAGATGGGCCAGGTGTTTGTGTCGGCCACTTGTGTCGCTTAGCTTAGCCATCCAGCGACCTTGGTGCACCTCTTTTTTTCTTTGCATCATGTGCTGTTTGGGGACTATTTTTTAAATCTGCCATCCTGTCTGACACTGCAGTGCCACTCCTAGATGGGCCAGGTGTTTGTGTCGGCCACTTGGGTCGCTTAGCTTAGTCACACAGCTACCTCATTGCGCCTCTTGTTTCTTTGCATCATGTGCTGTTTGGGGACTATTTTTTTGAAGTGCCATCCTGCCTGACACTGCAGTGCCACTCCTAGATGGGCCAGGTGTTTGTGTCGGCCACTTGTGTCGCTTAGCTTAGCCATCCAGCGACCTTGGTGCACCTCTTTTTTTCTTTGCATCATGTGCTGTTTGGGGACTATTTTTTAAATCTGCCATCCTGTCTGACACTGCAGTGCCACTCCTAGATGGGCCAGGTGTTTGTGTCGGCCACTTGGGTCGCTTAGCTTAGTCACACAGCTACCTCATTGCGCCTCTTGTTTCTTTGCATCATGTGCTGTTTGGGGACTATTTTTTTGAAGTGCCATCCTGCCTGACACTGCAGTGCCACTCCTAGATGGGCCAGGTGTTTGTGTCGGCCACTTGGGTCGCTTAGCTTAGTCATCCAGCGACCTCGGTGCAAATTTTTGGACAAAAAATATTATTGTGAGGTGTGAGGTGTTCAGAATAGACTGAAAATTAGTGTAAATTATGGTTATTGAGGTTAATAATACTATGGGATCAAAATGACCCCCAAATTCTATGATTTAAGCTGTTTTTGAGTTTTTTTTTGTAAAAAAAACACCCGAATCCAAAACGCACCCGAATCCGACAAAAAATTTTCAGGGAGGTTTTGCCAAAACGCATCCGAATCCAAAACACGGCCGCGGAACCGAATCCAAAACCAAAACGCAAAACCCGAAAAATATCCGGTGCACATCACTAATTATTATAAAATTCCTTTACATATTTTGGTTACAGTTTAAACTGCTTGAGAGCTTATATGTAAGTGTACATGTTGTCTGGCAGTGAAGTGGAGACCCCAGCACTCTCTACTATGATCATTTAGCACGGGAGCAATAGTTTAGATCTCACTATTATTGGTTGCCTCATTACCGCAGCCCTGATTGGTATGGGGGGCTGCATAGATCACTACAATGTAATGTAATGCATGTCTGATAATCTCTATGAGCAGTGAGGTGCGGTAAGTAATGGCACTGGTTTAGATGCACCCCTAAATCCCAAAGAGGCCCCAACCATCTAGCCTACCATGTGTATGGGAAAGGGGAGGAGGGTTGTTATGCTCCAGTAAATTTTCCATTTATAGGTTTATTCCAGGTGCTTTCCCATTCATTTACATAAACCACTCATACCAAAGTAGTGGAAATCCCACTGAAACAAAGGGAACATGAATGGGAAAAGGTCTGTACCACTTGCGGTCTCATATTTACAATCGCATGTGAACATATGAACACATATGACCAGTGTATCAAAGGTTTATTGGACATATGCACATTTGCATTTTTAGATGATATTTGCACTTGCGCTTTTTGGGAGGGGGATTTTTGCATATGAGTGGGTGTTAGATTAATGTTTTGTTGCCATATTGTGTTATAATAATCAAATGGATGTATACACATATAGGAGGTTTTGTGTTTAATAAAGAAGTGAGTTCCAAATAGGGGCTGAACATATTACAAGCCTCACTATATGAAAGTATCTGTAAGCTATGAGTCCATATATTATATTATATTTACCTTCCTGTACATTAAGTAAACACAAGTTTTTTTAACACATACATTTTTATTAAATAATCTTGCATACCATAACAGCCAGGGTCACTTTGGGGGATATTCAATTGTTTGAAAAGTCAGCTGGGTGTCTGTTTTTTCCTAACAATTGAATATCCCCCATTGGATATGATAAGACAACAGAAAACGGTAGATGTGTGTACAGAAATAAATGAATGTATGAGGTGGAAGAGGGGATGACAAACAACAGGGGAGGCAGAGGGAGGGAAAAGAGAAGATAAACATTGATAGTGACATACACTAACAACACGTGCAAATAGTGTGACGGATACGAATGCCAGATACTTTTTAATGTGTGTGCATTTATTTGTATGTATTTATTTGTAGCATCATAAATATCTCTGTGACAGGATGAAAAATAATCTTTGGGTGCTGGAAACTTGCAGTGATGCATCCAGATTTGGGTAACTGTTATTACCAGAGCACCATGGGTGTAGTAGAGTATGCCGGCGGCCTGGATCCCGGCGGCCAGCATACCGACGCCGGCATCCTGACTGCCGGCATACCAACAGCTGTGCAAGCGCAAATGAGCCCCTTGCGGGCACGGTGGTGCGCTACGCACACCACGCTATCTATTCTCCCTCCATGTGGGTCGTGGACCCCAAGAGGGAGAAAAAGTGTTGGTATGCCGGCTGTCGGGATTCCGGCGCCGGTATACTGTGCGCCGGGATCCCAACAGCCGGCAAACTGAAGACCACCCGAGCACCACGGCACATTTCATGGTGAGTGAAATAGGAATAGGAGAAGGGGAAACATTTCTTATATCTTTCTTGTTCCTATTCTTATGCAGTCAGTGACCATGCTATACTGATTGCAGGGAAGTGCAGGGGTGACTTTAAACCAGTGATGAGCAACCGGCAGCCCTGGGGCCACATCTGGCCCTCCGAGCCTTCACTTGCAGTCTCCAGCTCCTTCCTACTTTACTATCATATTTGTTTGTTATAGCTTGTAACGGATTCGGTATGATATACCAATGGACGGGATGCCGGCAGTTATAATACCGACAATGGCATCCAGACCATCAGACTCCCAACAGAACCCCAGAAAGTACCCTAACCCTCCCCTGCCCCGTACCCTAACCCTCCCTTGTGGGTGCCTAACCCTAACCATCCTTGTTTGGTGACTAACCTTAACCTACCTTTGTAAGTGCCTAACCCTAACCTTCCCTCCCCAGTACCTAATGCTTCCCTGCACCCTAACACCCCTTCTAATGCCTAAACCTAACCTCCCTCCCCCCCCCCCCCCCCCCACTGCAGCAGGACACGAGCGCGTCCCGCTATAAGAACGTTTGGGATTCCAGGCATGAGTACTTTGACACCGGGATCCTGAGCTCCGACGTGATTTTGATGTGGCACAATGTCTCCATTCGGGATTCCAGCGTCGGCATTGTAACTACATCCCTTTGTAACACTTGATAAAATGTCTGCTGATGTTATTACAGATAGGTGACTCTGTCATTGAATAAAATGTATCAGTTTGATTACTACCAAGATCCAGAGGCGTAACTAGGGTTTTTGGAGCCCAGGGCAAGATTAGGAATGGCGCCCCCCCCCCCCCCCCCCCTGCCCCCCTTCCCCCCACACACACACACAAATACAAAGTCCTAGAAAGTAAGTGTGTGTGTGTGCGGCAGAGGTGTGCAGTGAAAAAATGGGCGTGGCCACATACCTGACGGGGCATGGCTACTGAAAATGGGGCATGCCAACATGATACGCCACCTGTTTCACTTCACACTGGGAACATTCTTTTCAATTCAACATGCACCTTACCTGCATGATGGTTTCTCACAATATGGAACCTCTGAAGAACTGTATTCTCTAAGGCAAATGACATCTTTAGTCAGTATTCACTATTCATGCAGGAGATCCCATTGTCCAGAAGATGCCTGCTTGTGTAGGAATATTAACAAGGTCAGCATCATACAACAGCAGTTCAACAAGACTCACATCCTGTCCCCTGCGTCTCTCAGCCACTATCATCTCCCCCTTGCATCATCTCTCAGCCACACCATCACCTCCCCCTGCATCATCTCTCAGCCACACCATCACCTCCTCCTGCGACGTTTCTCAGCACACACCTTCACCTTCCCCCGCACGTTGTCTCTCAGCCCATAATCTCCCACCCTGCGTTGTCACTCAGCACACAATCATCTCCCCCTTTGACGTCTCTCAGCACACCATCATCTTCCCCTTTGACGTTACTCAGCACACCATCACCTCCCCCTGCGTCGTCATTCAGCACGCCACTGCACTGTGTCTCTCTGTGTGTCCTCCCTTCCTGCCAATCACCTTGTGATCGCCTGTGCGATCGCTTTTTTCACAGCATCCTGTCGCTATGCAACGATGCCCGGTGCAGTCATCCGATGCGCTGGCGCAATGCGGTGCATATGCATGCGCAGTACAGACCTGACCGCCTGCTGTGCGAAAACGCACAGCAGCGATCAGGTCTGAATTACCCCCCTGGTTCGGCACTCCGTTCATTAGAAAGGGAGCATGCTCCCAGCAATAAGCAGACATGGTGGAGGGCTGGCAGGTGGATGGCTCGGGGGCACCACAATTGTGGAGGGTGTGGAGGACGGCCCAAGTTCTGGTGGCAGTGGTCACAGTGATGCGAGCGGGCCATGCAGTTGCCGGGGCTCTCCCTCTGCTGGGTCTGCCATGATGCCCACAGCACGTGCCCTGCTCGCACCCACTAGTTACGCCACTGGTGGGTGGCCTTAATATTTATTGATGGGGGGCCCAAATTTGTTGCCCTGGGGCCCCCACAAGCCTTAATCTGGACCTGCCCTTCATTCTGTATCTCTTATACCGCTTTTAGACCTACTAAAGTTGGTCGCAGCCGGGATCCCTGACACGGGTGCAACCCGGCTGTGACCCGCATCAGCCCCCTTTTACACCGGTGTGACCAACCCGGCATATTGCCGGGTTGGTGACGTTGCCAGTGACGTGACGGGGGCGGTGACTGGAGATCACATGATCTCCAAGCGCCACCCATACATAGAGTGTAAATGGCATCGACCCGGCTACCGTTTATACTGCTCAGTTTGCCAGGTTGAACACGTGTTTAACCCCGCAAACTTCCCAAGTTGGAATACCGGGTCACTCGACCCAGACTATTCCGACTCAACCCTTTTACATCAGCCAGCAACACGGGTTATGCACGCTCATGTGCAATAACCCGTGTTACTAGATGGTGGTGTAAAAGGGGTACTGGTGTCCCCCTCCCCCCTTCAGAAAGATGGTGTGTATTTCTTTGTGTGTTTTTTGTGTTTGTGTGTGTTCATTTACTCAACCTCCCCCCTCACCCCCCTTCCCCCCCCCCTCCCCCCATCCCTCACCTTCAGCTGGGAGCCAGGAGCTGTAAGCCAGGGAGCCGGGAGCCTGCAAGTTCGGAGCAGAGGTGGCCGAGCAGCAGGGAGCTCAGGGAGCCCCACGCTGGTGCCGCAGTCACGCTCCCTCTCAGCAGCAGGTGACTGGATGCTGCTGCTCAATCACCGGCGAGCACCATGTCGACGGCGGGTCTAGCTCGGTGGCGCAATGGGGAGGGTGGGTCTTGCTCGGTGGCGCAATGGGAAGGGCGGACAGCAGCAGCAGCGCAACGACGGCGGGCGGCAGCCGAGGTAACTAAGGGGGATCAAACAGGTATGATGCCCTGGCCAGCGGCGTCCCCTTCTGCCATGGCACCCAGGGCACGTGCCCTGCTTGACCCCCCTTAGTTAGGCCTCTGCTAAGATCAATAGCAATGCACGGGAATTTTGATGTTTAGAGGGCCTCCAAATGTGGCCTTTAAAGTGAATCAGGTTGCCTCTAACTACTTTAAACCTTGCTTCTTATGCCAGTCAATAGTGTATCTGTAATGGGTGCAGGTGCGTGGTGCTACTTGGTCCATGGGAGCCCACACTGCACACCCTGCAAACAATGCTGTACATACCTTCTGCCCCTCCCATGGCTGGCCGTATCTTGTTTCCTGCCTTATTTTGGGAAATATGGCACTAGTGCAATAGTTCTATAATTAATGACTATAAATATGGTGCCTCCAACAACACGGGATTATGCATAATAGACTCTGGCACAGTGCCAAATCTTTCAGGAACCATTTCATGGGGGGAGGGAGCATGGATAGCTGTGCACGGGCTCCCTCCAGTCTTAAAACGTCCCTGCGCCTATCAATTACTATAGGGTAGTAAAAGTAAAAGTAGGGAGAGTCAAGCTGTAGGCTAGGATGTTAGCAGAGAGCCTTGGCCCTGTAATCCTACATTGTTTTCAATCTAAGGCAATCGTCTGATCTCACCATATGGGTAAATGTCCTAAAGGAATTAATGAAGCGATTACCGGCTGCAATTAGTCACAGCCTGGCACGTCATGCAGCAAGCCGTGTTACAACATGCTGCATTGCAGCAAAGATGAACATGGCTACATCTGTACATCACATTCACGTTACGTCACACAGTAAGGGCCCCTTAATCAGGATATACCATGGGAAAATAGGATTTTAATTACCTACCGGTAAATCCTTTTCTCGTAGTCCATAGAGGATGCTGGAGTCCACATTAGGCCCTTTAGGAGTTTGAGAGTGTGGCCTGGCTCCTCCCTCTATGCTCCTCCTACCAGACTCAGTCTAGAAACTGTGCCCGAGGAGACAGACAACTTCGAGAGAAGGATTTTACACAGATAGTGGAGAGATTCACACCAGCTCACACATACAAAGGCAAAGCAAGCTAACCAGCTTGAAAAATCAGCAATGGCTGAACAATATTATTTAACCAAGTAACAAACCAGTACTTAACAAAGAACTAAGCAGTACTGAACTAAGTAACCACTGCAGGATCACGAAGCGCTGGGCAGGCACCCAGCGCCCTCTACAGACTACGAGAAAAGGATTTACCGGTAGGTAATTAAAATCCTATTTTCTCTTACGTCCTAGACGATGCTGGGGTCCACATTAGTACCATGGGGATGTACCATAGCTCCCAGAATGGGAGGGAGAGCGCGGAGGCTACTGCAGAACTGATTGACCAAACTTCAGGTCCTCAGCGGCCAAAGTATCGAACTTGTAGAACTTTGCAAACGTGTTCGACCCAGACCAAGTAGCCGCTCGGCAAAGCTGTAAAGTTGAGACATTCCGGGCAGCCATCAAGGAAGAACCCACCTTACGAGTAGAGTGGGCCTTTACAGGCGTAAGACATGGCAATCCTGCCGTAGAATACGCATGCTGGATAGTGAACCTGATCCAGCGAGAGAGATTGTCTGCTTAGAAGTAGGACACCCAAGTTTATTGGGATCATACAGGACAAACAGAGAGTCCGATTTTCTGTGACGAGCAATCCTCTTCACATAGATTTTAAGAGCCCTTACAACATCCAAGGACTTTGACGAAAATGAGGAGTCAGTAGCAACTGGCACCACAATAGGTTGGTTGATATGAAATGCTGATACAACCTTCAGAAGGAACTGCTGACGTGTCCGGAGCTCAGCTCTATCTTCATGGAAGATCAATTAGGGGCTCTTACAAGACAAAGCCCCCAACTCCGACACACGTCTAGCAGAAGCTAAGGCCAACAAAGTGACAGCCTTCCACGTGAGAAACTTGACCTTAACCTCCTGTAGAGGTTCGAACCAATCCGATTGGAGGAACTGTAACACCACGTTAAGATCCCAGGGCGCCGTAGGTGGCACAAAGGGAGGCTGGATGTGCAGAACCCCTTTCAGAAAAGTCTGAACCTCAGGAAGGGAAGCCAATAGTTTCTGGAAGAAAATGGATAGGGCTGTTATCTGGACCTTTATGGATCCTAACCTCAGGCCCATATCCACACCTGCTTGCAGGAAGAAGAGAAACCGTCCCAGTTGAAACTCCACCGTAGGAAAATTCTTGGACTCACACCAATATACATATTTTTTCCAAATAAGATGGTAATGTTTAGACGTTACTCCTTTCCTAGCCTGTATCAGGGTAGGAATAACCTTGTTCGGAATGCCCTTCCGCACTAATATCTGGCGTTCAACCTCCATGCCGTCAAACGTAGCCACGGTAAGTCTTGATAAGCGAATGGCCCCTGCTGCAGCAGGTCCTCCCGAAGAGGAAGAGGCCTTGGCTCTTCTAGCAGTAGATCCAGAAGATCCGCATGCCAAGCCCTTCTTGGCCATTCCGGAGCGATGAAGATTGCCTGAACTCTTGTTCTCCTTATGAGTTTTAGAACTCTTGGAATGAGTGGAAGTGTAGGAAACATGTACACCGACTGGAACACCCACGGAGTCACTAGGGCGTCAACCGCCACACCTTGCGGGTCCCTCGACTTGGAACAATACCGCCGAAGCTTCTTGTTGAGACAAGAGGCCATCATGTCTATTTGAGGTACACCCCAAAGATCTGTTACCTCCGTGAACACCTCCGGATGGAGTCCCCACTCTCCTGGATGGAGATCATGTCTGCTGAGGAAGTCCGCTTCCCAGTTGTCTACTCCCGGAATGAAGATTGCTGACAGTGCCAACGTGTGTTTTTCTGCCCCGAGGATGATTTTTGTTACCTCTGAACTTGCAGCTCTGCTCTTCATTCCGCCCTGTCGGTTTATGTAAGCCATTGTCGTTACATTGTCTGACTGCACTTGAATGGCTCGATCTCGCAGAAGATGGGCCGCTTGGAGAAGACTGTTGTAGACGGCTCTTAGTTCCAGAATGTTTATTGGAAGGCTGGATTCCAGGTTTGACCACCGTCCTTGGAAGGTTTCTCCCTGAGTGACTGCGCCCAAGTCCCGAAGACTTGCATCCGTGGTTAGAAGGATACAGTCCTGAATCCCGAACCTGCAGCCATCCAGAAGGTGAGGTAGTTGCAGCCACCAGAGGAGTGAAATCCTGGTTTTCGGCGACAGACGTATTCTCTGGTGCATGTGTAGATGAGATCCCGACCACTTGTCCAGGAGATCCAGTTGGAAGGACCAAGCATGAAACCTTCCATACTGTAGAGCCTCGTAAGAGGCCACCATCTTCCCCAGAAGGCAAATGCACTGATGAACCGAAACCCGGGCTGGCTACAGGACATCCTGGACCATTGTTTGTATCACCATCCTTTATCCTCCAGGAAAAACACCCTCTGCACTTCCGTGTCGAGGATCATTCCCAGCAAAGACAACTTCCTGGTCGGCTCCAAATGTGACTTTGGAAGGTTCAGGATCCAACCATGTTCCCTGAGCATACGAGTCGTGAGAACAATGGACTGCAACGTCGTCTCCCTGGATGATGCCTTTATCAGCAGATCATCCAGATATGGGATTATGTTCACCCCCTGTCTGCGGAGGAGAACCATCATTTCTGCCATCACCTTGGTGAACACCCTCGGTGCTGTGGAGAGGCCGAATGGCAGTGCCTGAAACTGACAGTGACTGAACAGTGCAAATCTGAGATAAGCCTGGTGCATCAGCCAAATCGGAATGTGGAGGTACGCATCCTTGATATCCAGGGATACCAGAAACTCTCCCTCCTCCATACCTGAAATCACTGCTCTGAGAGACTCCATTTTGAATTTGAACATCCTCAGGTAAGGGTTTAACGATTTCAAGTTAAAAATTGGTCTGACTGAACCATCAGGATTTGGCACCACGAAAAGGTTTGAATAATAACCCTTGTTTTGCATATGAGGTGGAACTGGGATAATGACCTCTGACTTTTTTAGGATGAACAATTTTAGGATGGCTTCCTGTAGGATAGCCCTGTCTGTCAGCAAAGCTGGCAAGCCTGATTTGAAGAATCGGTGAGATAGCAATATCCTGTACCCAGGAATCCAGGCTGGAAGACACCCAGATGTGTCTGAAACGTCTGAATATCCACCCACCAGCCCGTCCACGGGCTTTGTGGTCCACCGTCATGCTGAGGATTTTGAGGAACCAGAAGCAGGTCTCTAGTCCTGGGAGCCTGCGGGTGCAAGCTTTTTGGATTTTGCACAACCACCTCTAAAGAAAGTGGTAGGAGGCTTGGACTTTTTTGCCTTAACTGTCCGAAAGGACTGTGGCACAGCTGAAGAAAATGGTTTATTCGTAGAAGGTGTAGCAGAGGGAAGGAAAGGTGACTTACCCGCGGTTGCCGTGGAAATCCATGCATCCAACGCTTCCCCAAATAGAGCCTGACTTGTGTAGGGTAGGTTCTCCACACTTCTCCTGGATTCTGCGCCTGCAGACCATTGGTGTAGCCAGAGACCCCTGCGAGCTGAGACAGACATGGAAGATATCCGTGCAGTCAGCGTACCCAGGTCATTCATCGATTCCACCATGAACCCCACAAAATCCTGTATGTTACGTAAAAACAATTCAATGTCACTTCTATCCATTGTATCCAAATCCTCTAGTAATGTGCTTGACCACTTTACTATGGCTTTAGAAATCCATGCACAGGCAATAGTGGACCTTAACGCCACTCCTGAAGCAGTGTAAATGGATTTGAGCGTAGTGTCAATTTTACGATCAGCCAGTTCTTTTAACGCGGTAGTTCCAGGGACAAATAAAACCACCTTTTTAGACAGTCTGGAGACAGATGTGTCAACAAAGGTTTTCCCATTTTTCCTATCATCCTCAGGGAAGGGAAAAGCAACCAGAACCCTTTTTGGGATCTGGAATGTTTTCTCCGGGTATTCCCAGGATTTCTCAAATATAACATTTCATTCTTTAGACGCACGTAAAGTTAGCGAGGATTTCTTAATGTCAGTAAATTAAGCCTCCTCAACCTGCTCAGGTGTTGTGTCATTTATGTTTAAAATATCTCTAATGGCCTCAATCATGAGCTGCACCCCCTTAGCAAGGGATGCTGCCCCCCTCAGCACATCCTCATCACTGTCTGCAGTATCAGAATCGGTATCCATGTCATCTTGCATAATTTGGGCAAGTGCACGTTTCTGTGGGAACATGCTAGGGGATTTTGCAGGAATAGGGACAGAGCCTGACCAAACTGCCACAGACTTCTTCAACACCTGAGTTTCAGTCTCAGTATTAGCTACCCTAGTAGATATCAGAGAGATCATTCCTTTGATAGAAGTTAACCACTCAGGTTCAACAATAGGGATCTGAGACAAAGCACATGGAATGTATCCTTCCTGAGAGAAAACCTATTCTGCGGCATATGATACAGAGTCCTTAGACATGGCTATGTGAGATATTAAACACCCACACCCACACACAACAGGGAAATGTCAGACACAGTTTCCCCCAAGTATGCAACAGAGAGACACAGAGATTGGAGCCAACCCACACACAGCGCTTTTTAATAGATTACACAAACTTTGCACAGCCCCCCCCCCCCTCCCCCCCTCCCTGTACAACCCTCTGGTACTGCACAGGATAGCTGGAGTTGCTTGGAGGGACAGCTCTCTCTGTCAGCGTCTGTTGTACAGGAACTGCAGGCCGGAAAATGGCACTGAACGCTTCTGGGTACGCTCTGAGGAGAAGCTCCGCCCCCTGAACATGGCGCTATTGCCCGCTCTTCATTATATTATACTGGCCTGAGGATTTCTGCTGGCAGCGATCCGGGGACCCGGACAGGCTTGCTGACCAGTGTAGGGTATAGGCGCTGGCTCTGGGCGCCCCTCACATCACCACACTATGTACCGCTGAGCCCCGGAGCGCAATTAGTACTGCGCTACCAACCCTGTTGCCGCCATCTTCACATCGGCTCCCAGCTTGCCAGGGAGGGGGGGGCGGTGACTAACTCGCCACCAAAGTCTTCTGGCTCTGTAAGGGGGCGGCATGCTGCGGGAGTGAGGGGTCTCCTGGAGCGGCTAACGATCAGCACCCTCAGGAGCTCAGTGTCCTGTCAGCGGAGATAGTGGCTCAGACCCCGCAGGGCGGACACTACTCCTCCTCTTTGTACAACAAAGCAGGGAGGCTGTTGACAGCAGGCTTCCTGTAAAATAATAAACTCTAAGAAAACTTTTACTAGAGAAACTCTGGAGAGCTCCCCTAGCTGTGACCAGCTCCTCAGGGCACATTTTCTAAACTGAGTCTGGTAGGAGGGGCATAGAGGGAGGAGCAGAGCCCACACTTTCAAACTCTTAAAGTGCCAGTGGCTTCTAGTGGACCCATCTATACCCCATGGTACTAACGTGGACCCCAGCATCCTCTAGGACGTAAGAGAAAGAAGGTGACCTGGCGCTAGCAATTTCATAAACAATTCTAATCAATTTAAAAGACACAAAACACCTGTATTCCTAGCTGCCACTGAGAGAGAGATTCTACTTTACTCGCTCAAAAATATCAAAGAAATGGCAACAAGAACAGGGCGCTCAGAAGCCAGGTGCTATAACAATTAACTTTTATTTTTTTAGATACATTTTTAACGCATAAAATTACATAGTACTGGCTAGTTCATATAAAAATAAAGATACAATTATTGGTTTTATACAGCATATATAAAAAGCACACACTTTTACTGAAGTTAATTGCAAGCTGTTAGTGGTATCGTGAAACGTGATTAGTTAGAAGAAAAAGCTCATGCAAGCTTTGAACATGCAGTTGCTATGTGGGAACACTCCACATTGATATTAAAAGCCTCCAAAACAGAAGAAACTGGGTTATAGTCACCTCTTATAAGCTGCACTCCTGGCCAGGCAATGCATATTAACAAGTTAGCAGCATGTTTGTGCTAAAATGCTCCAATGAGTAACTTGAATACAGTACTTGGGGCCAAGGCCGTAACTACGTGTGTGCCAAGTGGGCTTGGCACACAGCGCAGTTGCCCTGAGGGCGCACGGCCAGCGGCATGTAATGAGTCAATTTGACTCATTACATGCCGCCTCTGCTGTGTGCGCCGTGCTGGAGGGAGAAGAGACCAGCGCCGGGCAGCGGAGAGGAGGAAGAGGGAGGGGGAGCAGGGAGCCGCAGCAGCGCTATTTCATTGGTAGTAAGCGCCGCTGCAGCATCCCCCTCTCCTTCTGTATTGGCTGCCCGGCGCTGCTGTGGATGCTGGGATGCGGTTCCTCCATCCCAGCATCCACTGCAGCACCGGGCAGCCAATACGGAAGGAGATGGGGATGCTGCAGCGGCGCTTACTACCAATGACATAGCGCTGCTGTGGCTCCCTGCTCCCCCTCCCTCCTCCTCCTTCTCACCTCACTGCCTGCACCGAGAGGGAGATGCCAGCACGAGGAGCCTGTCAGCGGGGAGAAGGTAAGTATATCCCTCTCTCTCTTTCTCTCTCTTTCTCTCTCTCTCTCTCTCTCTCAGGGGGACACCGTCTGCCGCAATGTGTAAAAAGGGGGCCTGGTTGCCGCAATGTGTAAAAAGGGGTCCTGGCTGCCGCAATGTGTAAAAAGGGGGACTGGCAGCCGCAATGTGTAAAAAGGGGTCCTGGCTGCCGCAATGTGTAAAAAGGGGTCCTGGCTGCCGCAATGTGTAAAAAGGGGTCCTGGCTGCCGCAATGTGTAAAAAGGGGTCCTGGCTGCCGCAATGTGTAAAAAGCGGGACTGGCTGCCGCAATGTGTAAAAAAGGGTCCTGGCTGCCGCAATGTGTAAAAAGGGGGACTGGCTGCCGCAATGTGTAAAAAGGGATCCTGGCTGCCGCAATGTGTAAAAAGGGGTCCTGGCTGCCGCAATGTGTAAAAAGGGGGACTGGCTGCCATAATGTGTAAAAAGGGGGAATGGCTGCCGCAATGTGTAAAAAGGGACTGGCTGCCGCAATGTGTAAAAAGGGGTCCTGGCTGCCGCAATGTGTAAAGAGGGGGCCTGGCTGCCGCAATGTGTAAAAAGGGGGACTGGCTGCCGCAATGTGTAAAAAGGGGGCCTGGCTGCCGCAATGTGTAAAAAGGGGGACTGGCTGCCGCAATGTGTAAAAAGGGGGACTGTCTGCTGTAATGTGTAAAAAAGGGGACGCTGTCTGCTGTAATGTATAAAAGGGTCTCTACCTGGTGTAGTGGCACTACCGTGCAGCGTAATTTGAATAATGTAGACTACTGTGCACCGTAGTATGAATTGCTATTATTTTGTGGCCACGCCCCTTCCCGTGAAGCCACGCCCCTATTAAATTTTTGCACGCCGTAGGCGCGCACTGCCCCTGTCTTACATGGGGGGGCGCCACTGTCTCTTCTTGCACACAGCGCTAAAATGCCTAGTTACGGCACTGCTTGGGGCTGGTATCTCCCGGCTGCTGCTGCTGCTTAGATAACCGTTCTCTTTGCAGCCTTCTCCAGAGTCTCCACTTCCCCTATGACTCGCGGCAAATTCACAATTGGAAATGCTGTTACTGTGATGAGAAATCCCTGATGCGTTTTCCCGCCTTTAGAACCAATCAGCGCCTTCTTCAGAAGGATAAGGGCTGTGCATCACTTCCGTATTTTATAGTTGTCTTTTGCTGGACCGCACATGCGCACTGCACGCCGCATCAAAGCCTCAATCTCACTTGAGGAGCACGTTCCCGTGTGTTGGTAAATCTCTTAATTCTAGGGTTGCGCATACATCCTAATGTCTCATCCAAGTCTCTCTTTCATTTGGAACACACATTCCCGTGCACTTCCTAGTCTCATGGAAATTACATTTCTTTACAGTACATTTTGCTACGGAGTTGCACAGTATAATAAAAGATTGTTTTCTGCATACTGTACAGCGTATATCTTTGTATGTCTTCTTTGAATGCACTAGTTCGTATTTCTATATTTATACATTTTGGAGAGATGTGTATAATCTGAGACTAAAGCACATACTTTGAGGATTTATGCAGAGTCCCAAAACAGTATATATAAAGAATCTATATTGCCCATTTAGCTTTCATATACAGAGGTCTGCACAGAGACAAAATTACACCCCCCCCCACCCCCTTTCCCAGAAAAAAACATATTTGTGTATCTCCGCAGTAGAAGATATATAGAGCGGATTTATATATTTCTATTGGACATACATGTATACAAAATATATAGACATGCATGTGAAGGTAAATTATTCCCAATTCTTTTAACGGCGTGAAGTTGTGAATATATACACATATATATGTATATACAATTCAGATTACAAATGTAAATAAGAGAGTCAGATAAGGAACAAGGATGTGTATATATAATCTATACATATAACCACGGACAGGAAAAAGGGGAGGGGGGGGAGATACCACAGAGAGGCAGAGGAAGGAGTAAATAGGAAGTTCGTATTGTGCACCGATAATCCTCAAGTGTCTCTTGGTAATATCTTCTTCTGATCGATAATGGTCTATGTAACATTCATATGGACGCAGAGTACCCGCCATATATTGCATGCTAATATCTATGCAGGGGTAAAAAGAAAAAGGGGGGGGGGGGAGATCTGCTTCATCACAAAAGGGGGATGGGAACATCCTAGGATAGTAAGGGACAATTTAGTATCGGAGACAGACTGCCATCCATTCAAAAACTCCATTCAACTGCTGCGGTGAAAGCGCCCTCCCTCCTTGCTGTTCCATATCTGCAATAGGTACCGGAGCCGTAATACCATCTAGTGACCAAGAGGTAACGGGAAAACACGCTGTTAATACCCGCCTGGTGGGTCCGTCAAAGCCTGCATTGGCCGGAGCTGATTGCTCTCAACACGGCATTAGAAACACCGGTATATGGACTTACACTCAGACACTGAGGTTAACGGAGGTGGAGCATAGCG
Organism: Pseudophryne corroboree; assembly: GCF_028390025.1. Classification (NCBI taxonomy): domain Eukaryota; kingdom Metazoa; phylum Chordata; class Amphibia; order Anura; family Myobatrachidae; genus Pseudophryne; species Pseudophryne corroboree. Next base: position 395,072 of record NW_026970162.1, read on the forward strand.
CAATACCGCGCACTGAAAAGGGTGAGAACCTAAATACTATCTGGGACTGTGTGACATACACTACTCAACATCTAATCAGACTGTAATTATCCAACGATGTTTATAATGCGCATGGAATAATTGGATACAAATGACATTCTTTACTTGTTGATATTCCTATTCACAGCTAATATAGAAAAGTGAAAAAGGGATTATTACAGATATATGGTGTGATCACAACATTAGGGATCCCATAAGATATATGGTTGGAGAGTTCTAATCCAATAGTGCAATCTTTAGCTTTTTAACTTGTAATTGTTCTATCCACTGTTTTACAATAAATATGAAATATTTTTGCGCTGCCTTGGTTTAAATTATTATTTAAATTATTGTATATTTCCTAGGATAGTAGTACATTTAGTTATCCCGTATCCCCTGACAGCGCCCAGCATGGACTGGTCGGCGGCCCAAAGGGAACTCATGTGGCCTTCCACACGCCATCAGCGGAAAAGGGACTTACTTGTAATGTGTTATACGGAGGAGATGAGTAAATAGAAAGCAAGACGTATACAATAGAAAAAAACCTGTAAATATCTCTCTCGAACTTCAATATATCACGTACTGTAGGCAAAGTTTTTCCACAGCAACTCACAAGGAGAGAAATCTACCAGAGGGGAAAATCTCTCAGACTGCGATGGACAAAGTTTAAGGATACACGGTTTTTAAACGTTGTTAAGTTCAATTGTATCATTTAATCCATGGGGTACCAAAATCTGTATATCCAGTAGGCTGCGCTTCTACATAGCCTACTATATCTAACACCACCTCTACTGGTAGAGTTTATCTGTTCAATAGCCCTCACACAAACATTAGATTACAACCTTGACAATTATTTATGGTGTTTTGAAAGTGGGTAAGTTTGTATACCCCCTAGTATGTTTCTTCTGTGCGCCATAAATCTTGTATGTAGGGTTCGGTTAGTGCGCCCCAAATATGGTTTTCCACAGCCACAGTCGATAATATATATAACATATGTGGACTTACTTCTTTCTTTTTTATATATATGCACATATTGCATGATGAGGTACCACATTTGTGGTACCCATTCGGTTTTATTAGAAACCAATTTTGTTGATCTATGGGGGTATATTTACTAAAATTCGTATTAGTACCGATTTGGAGGGAGATTCATAACGAATGACATCGAATGTGTGTATTTGCAACTTTTTGAAAATTTTACGCCTCATTTACTAAGCCGTCGTATTTGTATTTTTCGTGTTTTCCGCTGTCGATGTCATTCGTGGTTTTGTAAGGTAGAATGCGGCCGATTTAGTGGTTTTGCGGCCGTGTTATAAGGTTTTTTTTGCGACTGCGTCACATTTTGGTTACGGCAGTGTTTGTCCGTTCACGGACGCGTTTTTTGCCTAAGTTTCGTTTTTGTCACTCGTCCGTGATTGGTTTGATTCGTGATGGAGGAGTGTCTGTGCACATTACTATAAAAACGCCCCAAACCGTCCGAACCTCGTGGGTTTAGCTAGTGGAGAGGTGAGAGGAAGGTGTGTTAGGAGTTGGTGAGTTGTTTGGAGTTTTTGGCGGTTTTGAGGAGGTTCTTTGTGATTGTTGAGTGCTGTACTGTGTGTGTAAGTAGTCTTGTCATACTTGTTGTGTAGTTATTTAAAAGTCTGTAAAGTTTTTTGTCATTGTTTTTTATTTCACGTCTATTGTCATTGTTTGTGAGTGAGTGAGTGAGTGAGTGAGTGTGTGTGTGTGTGTGTGTGTGTGTGTGTGTGTGTGTGTGTATGTGTGTGTGTGTGTGTGTGTGTGTGTGTGTGTGTGTGTGTGTGTGTGTGTGTGTGTGTGTGTGTGTGTGTGTGTTTGGTGTGTGGTGTGTAGTGGAAGTGTGTGTTTACTGTTTGTTTTTTTCTCAGTGTTATTTGTTGTTTGTCCTGATTATCTCCCAGTCAGAGGTGAGTGTGGTGGAGGAGGTGAGTGAGAGGGAGGAGGTGAGTGAGAGGGAGGAGGTGAGTGAGGTGGAGGAGGTGAGTGAGGTGGAGGAGGTGGGTGAGGTGGGGGAGGTGAGTGAGAGGGAGGAGGTGAGTGAGAGGGAGGAGGTGAGTGAGAGGGAGGAGGTGAGTGAGGTGGAGGAGGTTAGTGAGGTGGAGGAGGTTAGTGAGGAGGAGGGGGAGGTTGCTGCTCGGGCCTCCAGTGATAGTGATGGTGTTGTGGCTCCGCAGCCATGCACCACTACAAAGACTGGCCGCAATGAAAAATTCGGCTACGCTGAAAATATGGCTTTGGTGCGGGAGCTGATGAGGCATCATCGGCAGTTGTTTGGCCATGATGCTGCAAAGGTGTCGTCCCGCAGGAAGACTATTTTGTGGGGGAAGGTCGTTGCGGCTGTTAATAGTGAGGGTGTGGTGAGGCGGACCGAGGACACGTGTCTTAAGCGTTTCTACGACATAAAGCGCCGTGTCAAGGCAAAGATGGCCAAGGAGGCTAAATCAGCCCGCCAAACCGGGGGTGGACACCCCTTCCGTGCATCTTACTGTGATTGGAAGGAGCCTGTGCGTGCACTCATTCCGCCAGAAGTGGTTGGTGCCACTCATGTCCGGGATTCGGATCGGCCAAGGCAGGATGGTGAGTTATTTTTTTTATTTTTTTAAATTTAAACATCTGTGCTTTGTCCTTAGTTGTCTGAAATGTCTTCTAGCCAATTGTGGTTGTCAGTTTGTTCATTCTTCTAATGTGTTGGTGATGTAGTGCAGGCCTGGCCAACCTGTGGCTCTCCAGCTGTTGTAAAACTACAAGTCCCATCATGCCTTGCCACAGTTTTGCTATTAGGGAATGCTAAAACTGTGGCAGGGCATGCTGGGATGTGTAGTTTCACTACATCTGGAGAGCCACAGGTTGGCCAGGCCTGATGTAGTGTTATTCTCAATTATGTATATTTTTATCCTTTGTATAGTTTTTTTTTCTGGTTGCCTTGGCCTTTTTCTGGTGTTTTATGTCAAAAGTAAATGTTTGTAGGTGTATTTTAAAGAAGTGTGATGAATATGTTTTTTTCAAAGTTTTTTTTTTATACATTTCATAGCATTTATGTTTAGTGTGTGTTGTTCTGGGTTGTCCTTTGTGTGCTTGATGTGTTTTTTCATGCATATTTGGTTGTGATGTTTCCAAGTTTTAGCAGATATTTGTGGCTAGTGTTTTATTCTAAGCATGAAAAATTGGGACCTTAGCGTGCAATATTGTGGTTGTGTCAAGCTACGACGTTTTGGTTTTAAGTAGTATAATTGTTTGCATTATGCGCCTTTGTGTATGGATTATTTTGCGAATTTTTTTCTAATTTAAAGTATACACACCCAATGAAGTCAGGCAGAAAAGCATAAGTATTGTTTAGTTTATTTCTCATCAGGTACCACATATATTTACATCACAATAAGGAATTTGCATAAACATATCAACAGAATAGTATGTTCATAAGGACATTCTTCATATTTCTACAGTACGAAAGAGAAGCAGCACAGCCAGGCCACATCCAACACTGCCAAGTGATGCAGATGGTGGGAATGCAGGTAAGATTTAACTGTAAACACATATTCTGCAGACACATAGAAACACAAAATGTTAATGATTATCTTATCACATAGGTTCTTCTTCGGCCAATCCCCCTCCACTAAGGCGCCCATCACAGGGCTCGGTTACTGTGGCTACGAGGCCACCCAAGAGACGCCGTCTTGAGGCTGAAGCTCCAGCACCAGCATCACCACCCAACGGCGCATCTCCGCAGTGTCGGCCCTGCCACCACTAGCTCTTTTGGCCAGCCCACAAAGTGAGGATCCACAATCCCCTCAGTTGTCTAGTAAGTAAACATAACAATTACGTGTAAATAAGTAAAAAAAACAGTGGTGTAGATTTATTAACCTGGAGAAGGCATAAGGAAGTGAAAAAACACTGATATGTGCAAGGTGATAAAGGCAGCAGTACAAAATAAACTAGAGATGAGCGGGTTCGGTTCCTCGGAATCCGAACCCCCCCGAACTTCACCCATTTTACACGGGTCCGAGGCATACTTGGATTCTTCTGTATGGCTCGGTTAACCCGAGCGCGCCCGAACGTCATCATCCCGCTGTCGGATTCTCGCGAGATTCGGATTCTATATAAGGAGCCGCGCGTCGCCGCCATTTTTCACTCGTGGATTGGAAATGATAGTGAGAGGACGTGGCTGGCGTCCTCTCACTTTGTTTCAGGGGGCTGCATATCTTTATTCAGGGGACCAGCAGAATTATAGGAGGAGTACAGTGCAGAGTTTTGCTGACCAGTGACCACCAGTATTATACGTTGTCTGCCTGAAAAACGCTCCATATCTGTGCTCAGTGTGCTGCATATATCTGTGCTCACACTACTTTATTGTGGGGACTGGGGACCAGCAGTATTATATAGGAGGAGTACAGTGCAGAGTTTTGCTGACCAGTGACCACCAGTATACGTTTTCTGCCTGAAAAACGCTCCATATCTGTGCTCAGTGTGCTGCATATATCTGTGCTCACACTGCTTTATTGTGGGGACTGGGGACCAGCAGAATTATATAGGAGGAGTACAGTGCAGAGTTTTGATGACCAGTGACCACCAGTATTATACGTTCTCTGCCTGCAAAACGCTCCATATCTGTGCTCAGTGTGCTGCATATATCTGTGCTCACATTACTTTATTGTGGGGACTGGGGACCACCAGTATTATATAGGAGGAGTACAGTGCAGAGTTTTGCTGACCAGTGACCACCAGTATTATACGTTCTCTGCCTGAAAAACGCTCCATATCTGTGCTGCATTGTAGTACATAGTAGGAGTACAGTGTATAGTTTTGCTGACCACCAGTATATAATATATAGGAGTACGGTACAGAAGGCCACTGCTCTACCTACCTCTGTGTCGTCAAGTATACTATCCATCCATACCTGTGGTGCATTTCAGTTTTGCACAGTTTGCTGACCACCAGTATATAATATATAGCAGTACAGTACAGTAGGCCACTGCTCTACCTACCTCTGTGTCGTCAAGTATACTATCCATCCATACCTGTGGTGCATTTAAGTTTTGCACAGTTTGCTGACCACCAGTATATAATATATAGCAGTACCGTACAGTAGGCCACTGCTCTACCTACCTCTGTATCGTCAAGTATACTATCCATCCATACCTGTGGTGCATTTAAGTTTTGCACAGTTTGCTGACCACCAGTATATAATATATAGCAGTACGGTACAGTAGGCCACTGCTCTACCTACCTCTGTGTCGTCAAGTATACTATCCATCCATACCTGTGGTGCATTTAAGTTTTGCACAGTTTGCTGACCACCAGTATATAATATATAGCAGTACGGTACAGTAGGCCACTGCTCTACCTACCTCTGTGTCGTCAAGTATACTATCCATCCATACATGTGGTGCATTTCAGTTTTGCACAGTTTGCTGACCACCAGTATATAATATATAGCAGTACGGTACAGTAGGCCACTGCTCTACCTACCTCTGTGTCGTCAAGTATACTATCCATCCATACCTGTGGTGCATTTAAGTTTTGCACAGTTTGCTGACCACCAGTATATAATATATAGCAGTACAGTACAGTAGGCCACTGCTCTACCTACCTCTGTGTCGTCAAGTATACTATCCATCCATACCTGTGGTGCATTTAAGTTTTGCACAGTTTGCTGACCACCAGTATATAATATATAGCATTATGGTACAGTAGGCCACTGCTCTACCTACCTCTGTGTCGTCAAGTATACTATCCATCCATACCTGTGGTGCATTTCAGTTTTGCACAGTTTGCTGACCACCAGTATATAATATATAGCATTACGGTACAGTAGGCCACTGCTCTACCTACCTCAGTGTCGTCAAGTATACTATCCATCCATACCTGTGGTGCATTTCAGTTTTGCACAGTTTGCTGACCACCAGTATATAATACATAGCAGTACGGTACAGTAGGCCACTGCTATACCTACCTCTGTGTCGTCAAGTATACTATCCATCCATACCTGTGGTGCATTTCAGTTCTGCGCAGTATATATAGTAGTAGGCCATTGCTATTGATACTGGCATATAATTCCACACATTAAAAAATTGAGAACAAAAATGTGGAGGGTAAAATAGGGAAAGATCAAGATCCACTTCCACCTCGTGCTGAAGCTGCTGCCACTAGTCATGGCCGAGACGATGAAATGCCATCAACGTCGTCTGCCAAGGCCGATGCCCAATGTCATAGTAGAGAGCATGTAAAATCCAAAACACAAAAGTTCAGTAAAATGACCCAAAAATCAAAATTAAAAGCGTCTGAGGAGAAGCGTAAACTTGCCAATATGCAATTTACGACACAGAGTGGCAAGGAACGGCTGAGGCCCTGGCCTATGTTCATGGCTAGTGGTTCAGCTTTACATGAGGATGGAAGCACTCATCCTCTCGCTAGAAAAATGAAAAGACTTAAGCTGGCAAAAGCACAGCAAAGAACTGTGCGTTCTTCTAAATCACAAATCCCCAAGGAGAGTCCTATTGTGTCGGCTGCGATGCCTGACCTTCCAACACTGGACGGGAAGAGGTGGCGCCTTCCACCATTTGCATGCCCCCTGCAAGTGCTGGAAGGAGCACCCGCAGTCCAGTTCCTGATAGTCAAATTGAAGATGTCACTGTTGAAGTACACCAGGATGAGGATATGGGTGTTGCTGGCACTGAGGAGGAAATTGACAAGGAGGATTCTGATGGTGAGGTGGTTTGTTTAAGTCAGGCATCCGGGGAGACATCTGTTGTCCGTGGGACGAATATGGCCATTGACATGCCTGGTCAAATTACAAAAAAAATCACCTCTTCGGTGTGGAATTATTTTAACACAAAATCGGACAACACGTGTCAAGCCGTGTGTTGCCTTTGTCAAGCTGTAGTAAGTAGGGGTAAGGATGTTAACCACCTAGGAACATCCTCCGTTATACGTCACCTGGACCGCATTCATCAGAAGTCAGAGACAAGTTCAAAAACTTTGGATGACAGTGGAAGCAGTACACTGACCACTAAATCCCTTCCTCTTGTAACCAAGCTCCTGCAAACCACACCACCAACTCCCTCAGTGTCAATTTCCTCCTTACACAGGAAAGCCAATAGTCCTGCAGGCCATGTCACTGTCAAGTCTGACGAGTCCTCTCCTGCCTGGGATTCCTCTGATGCATCCTTGAGTGTAACGCCTCCTGCTGCTGGCGCTGCTGTTGTTGCTGCTGGGAGTCGATCTTCATCCAAGAGGGGAAGTTGGAAGACCACTTGTACTACTTCCAGTAAGCAATTGACTGTCCAACAGTCCTTTGCGAGAAAGATGAAATATCACAGCAGTCATCCTGCTGCAAAGCGGATAACTCAGGCCTTGGCAGCCTGGGCGGTGAGAAACGTGGTTCCGTTATCCACCATTAATTCACAGGCAACTACAGACTTGATTGAGGTACTGTGTCCCCGGTACCAAATACCATCTAGGTTCCATTTCTCTAGGCAGGCGATACCGAAAATGTACACAGTCCTCAGAAAAAGAGTCACCAGTGTCCTAAAAAATGCAGTTGTACCCAATGTCCACTTAACCACGGACATGTGGACAAGTGGAGCAGGGCAGACTCAGGACTATATGACTGTGACAGCCTACTGGGTAGATGTATTGCCTCCCGCAGCAAGAACAGCAGCAGCGGGACCAGTAGCAGCATCTCGCAAATGCCAACTCGTTCCTAGGCAGGCTACGCTTTGTATCACCGCTTTCCAGAAGAGGCACACAGCTGACAACCTCTTACGGAAACTGAGGAACATCATCGCAGAATGGCTTACCCCAAATGGACTCTCCTGGGGATTTGTGACATCGGACAACGCCAGCAATATTGTGCGTGCATTACATCTGGGCAAATTCCAGCACGTCCCATGTTTTGCACATACCTTGAATTTGGTGGTGCAGAATTATTTGAAAAAACGACAGGGGCGTGCAAGAGATGCTGTCCGTGGCCCGAAAAATTGCGGGCCACTTTCGGCATTCAGCCACCGCGTGCCGAAGATTGGAGCACCAGCAAACAGTCCTGAACCTGCCCTGCCATCATCTGAAGCAAGAAGTGGTAACGAGGTGGAATTCAACCCTCTATATGCTTCAGAGGATGGAGGAGCAGCAAAAGGCCATTCAAGCCTATACATCTGCCTACGATATAGGCAAAGGAGGGGGAATGCACCTGACTCAAGCACAGTGGAGAATGATTTCAATGTTGTGCAAGGTTCTGCAACCCTTTGAACTTGCCACACGTGAAGTCAGTTCAGACACTGCCAGCCTGAGTCAGGTCATTCCCCTCATCAGGCTTTTGCAGAAGAAGCTGGAGACATTGAAGGAGGAGCTAAAACAGAGCGATTCCGCTAGGCATGTGGGACTTGTGGATGGAGCCCTTAATTCGCTTAACCAGGATTCACGGGTGGTTAATCTGTTGAAATCAGAGCACTACATTTTGGCCACCGTGCTCGATCCTAGATTTAAAACCTACGTTGGATCTCTCTTTCCGGCAGACACAAGTCTGCAGAGGTTCAAAGACCTGCTGGTGAGAAAATTGTCACGTCAAGCGGAACGTGGCCCGTCAACAGCTCCTCCTTCACATTCTCCTGCAACTGGGGGAGCGAGGAAAAGGCTAAGAATTCCGAGCCCACCCGCTGGCGGTGATGCAGGGCAGTCTGGAGCAAGTGCTGACATCTGGTCCGGACTGAAGGACCTGCCAACGATTACTGACATGTCGTCTACTGTCATTGCATATGATTCTCTCACCATTGAAAGAATGGTGGAGGATTATATGAGTGACCGCATCCAAGTAGGCATGTCAGACAGTCCGTACGTATACTGGCAGGAAAAATGAGGCAATTTGGAGGCCCTTGCAGAAACTGGCTTTATTTTACCTAAGTTACCCACCCTCCAGTGTGTACTCCGAAAGAGTGTTTAGTGCAGCCGCTCACCATGTCAGCAATCGGCGTACGAGGTTACTTCCAGAAAATGTGGAGATGATGATGTTCAACAAAATGAATTATAATCAATTCCTCCGTGGAGATATTCACCAGCAATTGCCTCCAGAAAGTACACAGGGACCTGAGATGGTGAATTCCAGTGGGAACGAATTAATAATCTGTGAGGAGGGGGATGTACACAGTGAAAGGGGTGAGGAATCGGACGATGAGGAGGAGGTGGACATCTTGCCTCTGTAGAGCCAGTTTGTGCAAGGAGAGATTGATTGCTTCCTTTTTGGTGGGGGCCCAAACCAACCAGTCATTTCAGTCACAGTTGTGTGGCAGACCCTGTCGCTAAAATGATGGGTTTGTTAAAGTGTGCATGTCCTGTTTATACAACATAAGGGTGGGTGGAAGGGCCCAAGGACAATTCCATCTTGCACCTCTTTTTTCTTTCATTTTTCTTTGCATCATGTGCTGTTTGGGGACTATTTTTTTGAAGTGCCATCCTGCCTGACACTGCAGTGCCACTCCTAGATGGGCCAGGTGTTTGTGTCGGCCACTTGTGTCGCTTAGCTTAGCCATCCAGCGACCTTGGTGCACCTCTTTTTTTCTTTGCATCATGTGCTGTTTGGGGACTATTTTATTGAAGTGCCATCCTGTCTGACACTGTAGTGCCACTCCTAGATGGGCCAGGTGTTTGTGTCTGCCACTTGGGTCGCTCAGCTTAGTCATCTAGCGACCTCGGTGCAAATTTTAGGACTAAAAATAATATTGTGAGGTGTGAGGTATTCAGAATAGACTGAAAATGAGTGGAAATTATAGTTATTGAGGTTAATAATACTATGGGATCAAAATGACCCCCAAATTCTATGATTTAAGCTGTTTTTGAGGGGTTTTTGTAAAAAAACACCCAAATCCAAAACACACCCGAATCCGACAAAAAAATTTCAGGGAGGTTTTGCCAAAACGCGTACGAATCCAAAACACGGGAACCGAATCCAAACCCAAAACACAAAACCCGAAAAATGTCCGGTGCACATCACTAAAATAAACACAACTGTTAATTTACATATCGGAGCTGTTTGCCTTGTGCCTTTATCACCTTGCACATATCACTGGTTTTTCACTTCCTTATGCCTTCTCCAGGTTTATACATCTGCACCACTGTTAGTACAGAGAAAAAAAAATGACACAAATGACCAGTCATCCTTGCAATAATCAACAACAACAAGCAGATGGTGTTAAGGTATTTTTAGATGGTTAATTGTCAGATGTGATGTTGGCCATATCAACACATTTTTGTAACATAAATTTTTGCGAAAAAACCCAACATAAATGTTAAGTCTCATCCAATTGTTTTGCATGGCCAATAACACCAGTTCTAAACATAGGGCACCTTAATACTTTTTTTCACCCATTGTTAATGTGTACATTTTAGACCACTATATTTGTTAACGTTTTGGGCAGACCACTGACTGCCTTGAACAATGTAGGAGTGTATTGGTCAACACATTTATTGTATTGTGTGTGTTGTTCCAAAGGAAGCTTCATACCCAATATGTAAATGTAGTACTTTGTATTTGTTAGAGTTCTTCGTGTTTAAACAGTAATTATGGCTCTGAATCCAACTATTCCCACAAACTATTAACAACTGAGTAGTGAATGTTAGAAGCCACATATTTTTTTAAAAAGGTGAACAACATAGTTAAGTTTAGGCCACAATCTATTTAGCAATTACAACATTAATATTAAGAAGTAATGCATGTTGACGTAAAGCTATAGTAAGACCAATGCTACATATTTACTAAATAGTGGCTGTCTTCAACCCCATACAGACCCAGCCATCATCACCGAGGATGCCCAGCAGGAACGTGACCAGGAGACCTTCACACTCCACCTGCAGGCCATCGATCCTACCCAGCCAACCACGCCGCAGGACATACCGCAACCACCCCAAACATCCCACAGCCCCCAATTGAGCACAACACAAGTCGACACACAAATGGGCCCTGAGTTTTGGAGCCGTTGGTCGACACAACAGGTGCAATACTGCGCAAGCCTCAACACCCACAGCCAATACCTGTCAAGTCTGCCCCATCATCTGCCTAGACTGAGTCGCAACTCAGGCAGACCTATAGTGCAGGTGGGCAGATTAGCAAACTCCATGGAGCAGATGAGGGCAGACAACAGCCAAATGCAATCAAACCTCCAACACATCTTGGATGAACAGCAGCGGCAGCAACAATCACTAATCTAGATCATACAACACAACCAAATGATCAACGACAACCTATCACGAATAATAGCAACCAACACTGCCGCTAATACGCAGCTCACAGCAAGCTTGAACAATCTGAGTCAAAGCCTTAGTGTGTTGGCATCACACCATGTCACATCTAGCTCGGGGACAACTACACAAAGCCACACCCCAGTTCAATCCCCAGTTCGACGCTCAAGTCGAACCCGCACCAACGAGCCAGCACAATCCTCGGCACCCAGCACACAAAAAAACACAAATAATAATGCGTGCTCATAATATGTTGACCATTAAAATGTGTTTTTGGTTTTTTTTTGACAAAAATTTGTGTGTTAAAATGAATAAATTGTTAACACGGAATATGAGTATTGTTTAATTAGCTCCACAAGCCACATGCACATTAGTGTCTTGGGCCAGATGTGTATTGGTAGAAATATATTGCCTGCCCCTAGGTGTCCTCAGCTCAACATGTGTCTAATCTATGGCACCCAGCACATTGGCCATGGCCGCAAGATCAGATAAAGCTACCCTGACTGCATGCCACTGCGACTCCTGGGTAGGGAAGCAGAGAGAGGCATCTATGTAGCCATCCAAGACATCCAAAACCTGAGTGGACATTCCAAAATTAAAGGTGAGTGTTGTCAAATACTGTGACAGAGACAACCTGCTGAAGGCCTAACAGTTATATATATGTACTACGGGATAGTACGTATATTATGCATACACCTGATAATCACAATATCAAAGGTGATCTACATTCACTAGTATAGTATAAAAGCATAAGAGAATCCATTTTGTTTCTAGCTAGATGATACAGCAGATTAATTTGTATTTCATTTGAACTCTATACAAAGTACAATAACAACTTTGTTGGCTAAGTATTGATTCCACATACGCACATCCGAAAAGCTCATAGTGTCCAGCTTAATTCCTAATATGGACACATAGTTGAAGATCACGAGTATCTTTTAGTTTTCTTTGCCAATTGTCCTAATATTGCATAACACTGTATTTCAGATGAATGAACTCATATGGGAGGGTTATAAGAATGGGGCGTAACTGGTATGTTATAAAAATCATTGTTTTTACGTGTATCTGTTGTTGAAGCATTTTGACCCAGGCTTGAGAGGATGTTCCCTCTCAACCTGTATACGGGCGTGGCCTTTTTAATAAATAATTATTGATTTTGCTAAATTGTTTTTTCTATTCATTCTTTTACATAACAACTCAAAAGCAACAAGATTGTTAATTTAATTAACCCTAAAAAGGTATCCAACAGGTGGGGGCTCGTCAGTGCGAACTCGAATTGGTCCTTTCATCGACTTCTCACAAAGGGTGGCCAGCCAGACGAGCTGAGGACGGCACCAATCCTAACATCACTACTACGGGCACTGGTAAGTATGGAATATGACATGCTAATATGTTATGCATGGTGCTTTTATGCTTACTGGTTACCTGTGTGATGTACTTAGTAATTGCATTACTGATTAGTTGTGCTCAAGTCGGTTGAAGGACCAAGTAGCGAGGAAAAGTAACTCGGGAATGATGATTGACAGATGCTGTTGCATGAAAATAGAATACATAAGAATACTAAAATTAATTAATTAATTCAAAGTTTGTATTTGAGCAGAGAAATAGTGACCTGGGTTTTTCACTCTATGAGTAATTTGAGTAATTGTGTGAATAAGTGCTGTGGACCATCTTCACGAGGTCTGAATGAGTTCCAATCTGAGTTTGCAGTATTACGTGCCTTCGTTAACGCTGTGAGTGTCAGATAAGATAGGGGCCAAATTAAGTAAAAGCACATAGACCACCTTCCCCTTTTAGTCAGCTACACGTGTGCAAGAAGGGTAAATGAAATAAATAAGGTGATTACCCGAGGTTATAGTTGATTATAAGTAATTTGATTGAAAGTTTATACTGTAATACGGTGCAGCTGCTGGTTGTTTTAATCATATATAGATTCTGGTAAATAACGGAATCTATGGACTAAAGTCCCAAGTATATTCTGAGTCTGTTTATTAACATTGTTTATTGTGCACAAAAGAACTGAGCAACTCTAAAGAGGTGTTGTGTTAACCATAACCTAAGTCTGTTTGCTAACTTGGCATGTTGCTTGGCATTAAACATTAAATTGGCATGTTGCTTTGTGATTGTAGTTTATAATAAGAGGGACTACTGCAGTTTCCCAGTTGACAGATGTGTCGCATGTGTGAAAGATTGCAGGGATTGCAAATTTTTCAGCATATGGGAAGGGCAGGGAGGATTAACCCTAAGTGTGCATGTCATGTTGTGGAAGAAATATTCCATATATGCATAAAGTTTGTACAGTACTGTGACCTAAGGGTACAGGCTACAGAAAATGTGAAAGAAAAACAAACTATGTTTCAATTATGCATTTCAATTATGCTGTATAATATTGGCCTGATCAACCAATACTAAGCGTATTTTGAAATCGGCAAAACTGTTGAAATCTGCAAGATATTAAAGTCTGCAAACAGTTAAAATTTGCAAACTGATTTTTTATTTAAATTATGGGCGTTCAACTTATGAAACTATAAAACTATGGTATTCAACAGGTACCAAAGGAACATGCCCTTGCGCTGGCGAATCTGTATGTTTTGTGTTTTATGGTGTCTTGTGTGTGGGACATAAAAGTTCAGTGTTTGTTCCGTTAAGTATATTCTCAGATCTGTGTCTAATAGAAACCTTCTGTATGTGACTGTTTGGCATGGTTACAAGTTTTGTAAATAAGGTTTATATATATATATGTGGTGAACTGAGGAAACAAAAGAGATAATGTCCGTGTTCAAATGGCTTTAGGAAGATCTGTAGTTAAAAATATGTGTTTATCTGATGTTTATCTGATGTTAGTATTTAACTATGAAGCAAATTTTCCCATATGGGTTTAATACGTAAATATTCTTTAATGCAATATATTGTGAGAAGGTCTGCCAGCAAATTAATGGCTGGATGCCGTGTGTTGTATTGCAATATAAAGAAGGGGAAAAAAAGTTTTTTTCTTCCCTGTAAAATAAGTAAAAAAAAAAAAAAAGCCTTCAGTTTCCAACGCTGTGTAGCACAGAGAGTTAGGGAGCTGTGATAGCCCAGAAGCATGCCCCCCTTCCTGCAGCATCCATCATGACGTAGTACAGAGAAAAAAAAAGTGTTCAGTAAGTTCTGACTTTTTTTCATCTAATGAGATGGATCATAATAAGCAGCACTCTAAATATATTTTGTGCTACAAATGCTGTTGGAAGTACAATGATTTGCAATTTTAAATGTTTGTTATACAACAATCTACTCTAGTTTTACTATAAGAACTAATATCTTAAACAGATAGTCTGTAGAGAAAACTGCCAATAATAATAAAAAAATAAAATAAAAAAAAGTGTGGTTACGGGAGCATAACTGTAATCAGGAAAAATCCCAGCAACAGATGTGGGCTAGAGATGTCAGCTCTAACAGCGTCAAAGCTAACAGATCTGCATCTGGCAGACAGTCAAGAAGACAACGCCCTAAGGCTGCAAACAATACAGATTTCTCCCTCTCAGATGTGGGCTATACGGGGGGGAGAGTTTTCAAAGCAGCAGCTAGAATCATAGAAAAAGATAAAGGTATCATTCTGTAAAGTATATGCTGTAAATCAAAGATTGCGACAAGCAATTAATCACTACGATTCCAGTATTAGCATACTTTTAGGCAATTCTTCAAATTTATTCGGAAGAAACCTAATTTGTAAGTTACAGTGTAAAATATATTGTATCACGAAGGAGGTATTTCTACAAATTTCAGAAAGTATAGAGTAGGGACAGATTCAGTTGGATACATAGCATACATATATATCACTTACCCTGTGTTTCTATGAATGGAGGTAAAGGATATGCTTGCTAAAATCCATAACAAAGTATAGGCATTGATATTATAGATATAGATTGCAGAGGTTCTTAGTGGACTGCACAATATGCAGTGATGAACCAGGTTCCGTAGCCAGAAAGTGTGGGGATATGATTGTATAAAAAAAGGTTATACAGATAATGGGAGCGGTGTTAATAAGTGAGTTTTCAGGAAATCCGTGAATGTGGCAAGGCATTCCATAGAATGGATGCAGTCCAAGGAAAGTTTGTAGTTGTGCATGGAAGAAAGTTTGAGAGATATGGATTGAGTGGACTGGCCAGTCTGAAAGATATGTTGAGATAAGCAAAGAAATGTATAGTATGTTGGTGTAGTATGATTACTAACCTGGTGTGTATGTAATGGTAGAATACAGACTACCCAATGAAAAATGCAATGTTGATGGAATAAATTACACTGTATTGGACTAGATTATGCTAAAGATTTATAGACAATCTTTCTTTGTACTTGCAAAAATAACCTACATTCTTTTGTACCTACAGATGATGTACCTGATGTACCCAGTATGTGGATGATCTACTGTGGTGCTATAAATTATCTGAAGTGTTGGTGTCAGATACTAAACAGTTGTGTTTTCTTGCAGAACAGGACACAAGGTGTCGCAAGACAAAATTCAACGGTGTGCTGACATAGTTAACTACCTAGGTCATTATTTGGCGCTAGGCCAAAGATAGTTAAAACCCTCAGAGGGTGGAGCCTTGGTATACATTTATTAATAGATATATATGTATGACCAGATGATAAATCTCTAGATACAGTAATTTTTTTTGTAAATGCTATGTGCATGCATTCAAGTTCATAACCAAAGAAATTATAGAAGGTAATACAATATTACACTTTATCATAAATAAGACATTATGGATACAAAGTCAGAACCAAACCATCAACTTATGTATAAGCAAGAAAAAAAAAATATGTTTAAGACTGTGGTTAAGCAGTAGATTTTGTATGATGTGTACATCTTACCTCTGACAGTATACAACTTAAATACAGCTGCATACTTGTCTTACTCACCCCCAAAAGTGGGGAGTATAAGGAATATAATGTGGATGAGTAAGACAATTACTTTTTACATTGCATTTGAAAAAAAAACTGACAGTAACAGGAGAATAATTTCTCTAGCATCCATAGGGGATAATGGGAAAGTGAATTAGTATCAGTAATAATAAAGTGTTGCTGCCAACTAGCATGAAATAGATTCACAAGCTTTCTATGGTAGGATGAAGTTTAATGGAGAAGTGTACATTGTGTTCTGGCATATGACCAAAATAACAAATTATGTGATAATGAGAGGGATAGTGATGGTGATAAAGAAAGCTATAGCATGTTTACTGCAGATGTTTGGGTTGATTAAAAACAACATTGTTTTAATACAACATAGTTTAATGTTAAAAAGGAACTATAGTATGTGTAACAGGTTTTAATGGGTAAAGTAAAGCAACGGAGTTTGCTGCTCTATGTGAGAAATGATTAAATAAGGCCAGATGTGTGATCTATTGTTTCAAAGACAATGAAGTTTCTTTACTGATAGAAAGAGTTTATAGGAGTTTGGAAAATATTTTTCAATTAATATGTGTAATGTTGAGAGAAAAAAAATAAAGTCATAATTTGACAGGGAAGGTTTAAAGAATTAAGCATTATTAATCTACAAAAGAGACAGGAAAGGCAGAATGTGAATCAATCGTTGGTTCAATAGTGGTAGAATTACACCTAAGCCTCTGCTTAGTCTCTCTTCTATATAATTTTTTTTTGTTATTCTTTTTGGAATCCAGCAAAGATATATTATCCAGAGCAAAGAAATATTATCCAGAGCAAAGATATATTATCTAGAGCAAAGATATATTATCCAGAGACTGATTCAAAACTACAAAATTATTTGACGGTTCAAATGTGTCACACAAATTATTTAAACAGTTACAAGAATATCAAAAGCTGCAAGAACCTTGGAAAGATATTTAACCAACACAAAAACACACAGTCCGGCACAGGATAAATCACTGAGAGAGTGAAGACGGTGTTATGGTGAGAAGTTGTTTATGTTTCGGTTCCATTACAGATGGCATAGGATGGTCCTGGGCAAGTACCGCTGACTACTGATACAGCCGTTGCAAAGGCTGCAGAAGAAGGACACCTAGATCCATGAGCTTGCAATGAAATGAAAAGGTCAGAGACCAGAACTTAAAGGAGCCTAAAACAAAAAAAAAACAATTGTATGGAGATACAGAAACTGTTACTACTGTTACTACCACAAAGTTGTATTTGAATGAACCCTTCAATCGAGATGGAGATGATTATGATCATTGATAATAGACTATGTGCTTATAAGCTAATATCCTACAGAACTTTTAACATTTCTGAAAGTATACTGGGAGCGACGTTATTTATAACAGCATTAGGACTTAATTTATTTTTCTTTGAAGAGAGAGCGAGCAAACGTGTGGTGTAGGTATGAGTACTCATCCATTATTGTGGATGGGAATTATTTCAATAAGACCCTTCCTTCCTCTTTTCTTTTCTAAACAGGAAATCCAGAGAGATTTATGACCGGTGTAACGAACACACTTTGAAAAACGTGGCTGTGAGTATTATACTCCACTGGAAGAGAGATATATAGATTAATGTATGGATAATTTAATAATTTAGGATAGTATTCTGAGGAGTATCCAGTCCAGCAATACCATTAATTGTCGGAAAGCTTTTGGGTACTGCTGCTATATAAATTGTATTGCTAATTATTATTATTATTATTATTATAATTGTTAGATATGTATACATAAACACTAGCATTGTATAGTAGCAGGCCAAAGTTCTCTATGCAAGTTACATTTGATGTGATTACCAAAACTTTATAGAGTTGTGATAATAGTGAAACAGGTACATGTGTATAGATACAACAGTATCTCAAGATAAAACCACTAGTGATAATATAAGCTACACATATCAGGTGTATTTCAGTTAGTGGAAATAAAATAGGTCAATAAAAAAAAAAAAATAATAATAATAATTATCTTATGCAGATAGGAAAGGTTGATTTAAGGAAATGTGAAAGGATTGTTACAATTTACTAACTTTATGTTTCTAGATGTGCTAGATATAATGAGTTAGGTATATAAATAGTAATGGTTACATAGGATGTTCATTAAAGTTTATGATTTAGTAAATGTATTTTAACAGGAGTAGATTCAAAAGCTAAAGAAGATATCATACATAACGGGGAATGTTAGTTGTCACTATGTCCTTAGGATATGATATACAATTGGTTACCTATTAATTCTAAAGATGTTTGTTATTTAAGAAAATTAATTTAGCAATTTTATACAAAAACACATAATAACTTGAGAAAAGTTTTCTTGCAGGATGAACTATTCCTAAAAAAAAAAAAAAGAGTAATTGACTCAGTAATCAGGAAACATGTTCCTGCCACCAGAGCATCAATAAAACCTCGAATTGGTAAAGGTGGCTAATAAGTTCTCCTATGGCTAATGAAGTCGTATGATTAATCAACTGGGAGTTGACGTTTTATTTCATTTAAGTTATTGATAACATGATTGAACTTTATGATAGGACATTCCAGGACAGTGGACATTTATGATGATTCCAGGACATTGGACATGAACTATTACGATACCACATTGTTCTACATTCTTTAATACCACAAATTGGAGGATATTGTTGATTTCCAGAAACAGCACTTTGAGCTCACTGCTGTGCTTATTTGACCAAAGACATTACGGATCCTGATACGTGTATTGCCAAGTATATAAAGGAGGTCCATGATATAAAAGAAGAACTTTAACCAAGGCATTATGATATGGACTGGAAAAGATAAATGTTTAAAGCCTAGTATTCAATTTTCAGGATTAGGAAAATGTTTTTTAAGTATATTGTATGTGATTGTATGTGATGAGGTTTATTCTTTGATGACCCCGATGTGATTATAGCCATTCGTTTGATGTTCACTGCCTACAGGTGCGGCCTATGTTGTATTTAGAAGGCTACTGTCAGACGCAGAATAGCAATACTACATGAAATGATTATTAGCGAACTATACGTTCCCAGAAATTCTCCTGAGATGACAGGGCACATGGATAATGTCCCTGATCAAAGGGTGGAGCTGTCGAATACTGTGACAGAGACAACCTGCTGAAGGCCTAACAGTTATATATATGTACTACGGGATAGTACGTATATTATGCATACACCTGATAATCACAATATCAAAGGTGATCTACATTCACTAGTATAGTATAAAAGCATAAGAGAATCCATTTTGTTTCTAGCTAGATGATACAACAGATTCATTTGTATTTCATTTGAACTCTATACAAAGTACAATAACAACTTTGTTGGCTAAGTATTGATTCCACATACGCACATCCGAAAAGCTCATAGTGTCCAGCTTAATTCCTAATATGGACACATAGTTGAAGATCACGAGTATCTTTTAGTTTTCTTTGCCAATTGTCCTAATATTGCATAACACTGTATTTCAGATGAATGAACTCATATGGGAGGGTTATAAGAATGGGGCGTAACTGGTATGTTATAAAAATCATTGTTTTTACGTGTATCTGTTGTTGAAGCATTTTGACCCAGGCTTGAGAGGATGTTCCCTCTCAACATGTATACGGGCGTGGCCTTTTTAATAAATAATTATTGATTTTGCTAAATTGTTTTTTCAATTCATTCTTTTACATAACAACTCAAAAGCAACAAGATGGTAAAAAAAGGTATCCAACAGTGCCATGACCTGTAATCAATACAATACTGTGTTCTATTACATTACAGAAGCACCACTTAGACATAGACGTGTATGTATGTTTTAACTCACCTAAATTAAATATTTATAAAAGGGGGCCTGTGAGATACTAATTACATCGCCAGTCACAGGCTGGAAGCTGCCAGTAGCCATAAAGTGCAACACAGGCAGGAGTTTGTGCAGGCCTGAGACAGACCAAGAGCGTGCTGTCTCAGGGTCTAGGTTCAGTATGACAAGGTCATACAGAGGGAAAATGTTATTTACATTTAGTTGGAGCATCTGTATAACATGGTCATCAGCAAATTTGTTAGCGTTTAAACGCCCACTAAAAAAACAAGCCATGGCCAGCCTACGCGGAACATGTACAGCCTGCTGACCATGTTGATTTTCCTGGCCTGGGTTTATTGTAGCCTCATGGAGCAGTGTCAGGTATCTCCCAGCAAACAAGACAGCAGTACTACACACAGTAGCAGCCATTTCAGATTGAGAGTGGTGAAAAATGTGTTGGGGCCCCTTTTAAAGGTCCAAAAAGTCAGGTGTGACTAATGTAGAATTGACAACACATGTAAACACGCTTCTCAAAAGCAGGTCTACTTTTTTTTAGGCTTTTTGTACGATTAGTATTTTTTCACGGCCGCACATGCATTTTCACGCAAGAGATTTCAAATACGAATGGTTAGTAAATGACCGTGTTCAATACCTAAACAGCCGCGTTTGACCGATGGTGTATTCATTCGTATTTTTACTACACAGCCGTAATAAAAATATGAATGCCCTCATCACTGCCGTGATTTTAGTTTAGTAAATTACCGAGATGACACTTTGAAGAAAAAACATGATCTCGGTCAAAATCGGGACCTTAGTAAATATACCCCATGGTTTCCTCACTTTTAGGTCTCTTAAAATGACTGGAAACTAATGTTGACCTGAGGATGTCCGATTTTTGAAAGATGACCTTTCCTTCTAATGGGCCCTACACACTCGGCGACCCGCCACCGAGCTGCCCAACGGCCTCGCTGGCAGGGGGGGAGTGAAGTTTCTTCACTCCCCCTGTCACCCGACTCCATAGCAGTGCATGCTAATATGGACGAGATTGTCCATATTGACATGCATGCATAAGCGACCTGGCACCAACGATGAACGAGCGCGGGGCCGCGCATCGTTCATTGTTGATGCCAACATACTGAACGATATGAGCAAGTTCTCGTTCATTAATGAATGAGAACGTTCATATCGTTTAATTAAATCTTTAAGTGTGTAGGGCCCTTAAGTCTGTTCCTTCCCTTAATAGCTCGTACAGTTGTAACAATGAGGTGTTTTTCTTTATTATGCTTTTAATTTCTCTTATCAGTGCACAATACGAACTTCCTATTTACCCCTTCCTCTGCCTCTGTGTGTTATCTCCCCCAGTTTTCCCTATCCGTGGTTATATGTATAGATTATATATACACATCCTTGTTCCATATCTTACTCTCTTTAAATTTAAATTTGTAACCTGAATTGTATATACCTATATATGTGTATATATTTACAACTTCACTCCATTGGAAAAACTGGGAATAATTTGCCTTCACATACATGTCTATATATTTTGTATGCATGTATGTATAACAGATCTATGGGCCTAATTCAGACCTGATTGTAGATGTGCTAAATTTAGCACATCTACGATCAGTTTCACAGACATGCGGGGGGACGCCCAGCACAGGGCATGTCTGGCTCTGCCCCCCACTGCACAGGTACAAAAGCATCGCATGGCGGCGATGCTCTTGTACCTGAGGAGTAGCACCCTACCAGCGCAGCTCCTGCGCGCTGGCAGGGAGCTACTTGTTGGGCTGCAGCGGCTGCGTGTGACATCATGCAGCCGCCACGGCTTCGCCCCCGCATGGTCTGGCCATGCCTGCGTTGCCCGGACCGTGACCCCAAAACGGTGGCCAAACGCTGCCGGCCTGCCCAGCGACCGCCTCTGCCTGTCAATCAGGCAGAGGTGATTGCAGGACTGATGGCCATCGGCTCTCTGGCATGCACATGCACACTGAAAATGCACAGCAGCGAACAGGTCTGAATTAGCCCCTATATAAATCCGCTGTAGCTCAATATATATCTTATATTGAGCATAGGCGGAGATACACACATATGTAGATATTGCCCCTATTTTTGGGGGGGTAATTTTATCTCTATGTAGACCTCTATGTATATGAATGCTTAATGGGCAATATAGATTCTTTATATATGCTGTTTGGGACATAAATCCTCAAAGTATGTGCTTTATTCCCGGATTAAATATCTCTCCAAAATGAATAAATATAGAGATACAAACTAGTGCATTAAAAGAAGACATGCATTGTTGAAAGGCAAATAGAAAGATATACGCTGTATGCAGAAAACAATCTTTTATTGTACTGTGCAACTTGGTAGCAAAATATACTGTAAAGAAGTGTCATTTCCAATAAACTAGGAAGTGCACAGGAATGTGTGTTCCAAATAAAAGAGAGACTTGGACGCGGCATGATGACGCATGTGCAACCCTAGAATTAAGAGACTTACCAACACACGGAAACGTGCGCCTCAAATGAGATTGAGCCTTGGATGCAGCGTGCAGTGCGCATGCGTGGTCCAGCAACATATATTATAAAACACAAAAGTGATGCGCAGTCCTTATCCTTCTGAGGAAGCCGCTGATTGGTTCTAAAGGTGGGGAAACGCATCAAGGATTTCTCACCACAGTACCAGCATTTCCAAATGGGAATTTGCCGTGTGTCATAGGGGAAGTGGAGACTCTGAAGAAGGCTGCAAAGAAAACGGTTATCTAAGCACCAGCAGCCGGGAGATACCAGCCTCAAGTACTGTATTCAAATTTAATCATTGGAGCATTTCAGCACAAACATGCTGCTAACTTGCTAATATGCATTGCCTGGCCAGGAGTGCAGCTTATAAGAGGTGACTATAACCACTTTTTCTTCTGTTTTGGAGGCTTTTAATATCAATGTGGAGCGTTCCCACATAGGAACTGCATGTTCAGAGCTTGCATGGGCTTTTTCTACTAACTAATCACATGCTTTGTGCTGTCACTAACAGCATGCAATTAACTTCAGTAAAAATGTGTGCTTTTTATAAAACTGCAAACAGATTTTACAATTCTTCTAGGTTTTTTTGCTGTATAAAACCAATAATTTTATCTATATTAGATGTCTGTATTTTTATATGAACCGGACGGTGCTGTGTAATTTTATGTGTTAAAAATTTGTATGTATCCACAAATATAAAAGTTAACTGTTATAATACCTGGCTTCTGAGTGCCCTGTTCTTGTTGCCATTTCATGTTATTTCACACAGTAATGCCCCTTATTCATGTTACATCACACAGTAGTGTTCCTTAGTAGCCAGGCAGCATGCCGTGATGCAACATGCTGCATTGCAGTAAGATGAGCATGACTACACCAGTAACTTGAATAAGAGTAAGGGGCTCTACTGTATGACGTAATGTGAATAAGGGGAACTACTGTGTGACATAACGTGGATAAGGGAATCTACTGTATGACGTAACGTGAATAAGGGGAACTACTGTATGACGTAACGTGAATAAGGGGAACTACTGTGTGACATAACGTGGATAAGGGAATCTACTGTATGACAATGTGAATAAGGGGAACTACTGTGTGACATAACGTGGATAAGGGAATCTACTGTGTAACATGAATAAGGGAATCTACTGTGTGACGTAACGTGAATAAGAGAATCTACTGTATGACGTAACGTGAATAAGGGGAACTACTGTGTGACATAACGTGGATAAGGGAATCTACTGTGTAACATGAATAAGGGAATCTACTGTGTGACGTAACGTGAATAAGGGAATCTACTGTATGACGTAACGTGAATAAGGGGAACTACTGTGTGACATAACATGGATAAGGGAATCTACTGTGTAACATGAATAAGGGAATCTACTGTGTGACATAACGTGGATAAGGGGTACTACAGTGTAGTGTGATGTGAATAGTGTAATGTTAATATGGTTGCAGTACTGTATAGTGTAGTTTCAATTGGGGGACCACACCATTTTTTGGACCACACGCCTTTGACGCGCTACCCCTATTTAAAGTGTGGGGGGGGGGGGACACCAATGGCACAGGGCACCAAAATGTCTAGTTACAGCTCTGGGTCAGACTGGCACACAGGGGTACAGGGGAAACCCCCAGTGGGCCCCACCTCCTACTCTAGGGATCAGGTTCCAAACTATGTTCTTGAATTATACATTATACATACAGTATGTTACCTAATACTGCAGAGGACTATGGTTTATTTTTACAGTGCACTGCTGTTATCAATCTGCTAGATTATCATGTATGCACTAACAGTATTTACTAAATATATTTATCAAAGGTCTCAGCCCATGCACTCTCTAATGGTTAGGAAAACCAATGTGTTGGCTGACCACACCCCCTCTGGAGACTGTCCACACCCCTAAATATGGCCCCCTACAACTGTGTTTTCCCGGTGGGAAATCTCCACTTCAGCAGGGTAAGAAAGTGCACCATAGGTGGATGGGATGCCAGCCCTCTGCGACAGTGACACTACTCATTTTTGCTGCAGGGAATTGTGACTGTTTTGTCCCTACCAAGTGGTGAAGGATTTTAGTGACATCTGTACTGCCTACATTCACAGTGTGTGTACTTCCAGTGTTCGGGTACAGACTCACATTACTCTCTCCCTAGCTCTCCATCTGTGTGCCTCTCATCTGCTCTCTCCCTCTTTTCTCTCTCCCTCTCTCCCTCCCCCCTCTCTCTCCTCTCAGCTCTCATGTTAAAAGTCATTGGTTCTTTCCACTAAAACATTCCCTACATGTCCCAGTGAGCCCTTTCAACCCAATTTAATCCCTTTACTCCCTCGTACAGAGACCTCAGATACCCTCTCCCAGTCACCCTTTGCCTCTCACCCACTGCCTCTTCCTGTCACTTTGCTTGTCACCTTCTCCCCATCACCCTATGCCTCTCCCTGTTCCCCTCTGCTTGTCACTCTCTCGTATTTCAGGGGCTATAAATTGGCATTATGTGTAAAAGGAGCCTAGTGTGGCGTAACATATAATCTATACTGTGGTGTAATGTGTGAAAGGGGCTCTACTGTGGTGTAACATGCGTAAGGGATACTACTGTGGTGTAATGTGTATAAGGGGCTCTACTGTGCAGTACTATTCTGTGGCCACAGCTCTTCCCTATGAAACCATGCCCTTACATATTCCACAAAGTGGCGCCAAAATCGCTTACTGAAAAAAATTAGGCTTGGGCCGGCACTAAGTAACAGTAAGTGGGAAAGCAAAAAAGATGTCTTTAAGGAAATACAAACAGACTCAAAATAATAACGACAAAGAGGTGTATCTTGACAGATGAAATGATGCTAAGAAAATTATCAGATGTGCAAAGGCAGAAGCTGAGGAGAAAACGGCCCAGTCAGTAGATAAAGGGAGGAAAACTTTTTTAAAGTATATAAGTGAAAGGAGAAAATCAAATGGAGGAATAATAAGACTTAAGACAGAGGGGGAAATTCAAATGTTTGACAAAGTCGGTTGGGTGTTTGTTTTTTCCTATCTAATAGACAGGAAAAAAAACAATTAGATAGGAAAAAACAAACACCCAACTGACTTTTCAAACATTTGAATTCCACCCAGAGAGTGAGCATTTGGTGGAGGGAGACAAGGCAGTAGCAGACCACCTAAATAATTATTTTTGCCCAGTATTTACTACAGAAGGAGAAGGGAAGGGGCCACAGTTAAGTTGCAAGGACATTCATATAAAATAAGGTAGATGAATGTACAGTTACAGAGGAGAAGGTCCTAATGGAACTTTGAAAACTAAAAGTGGATAAATCAATGGGGCCAGATGGGATACACCCAAGGATACTAAAAGAGCTAAAAGATGTGCTGGTGACACCTTTAACAGAATTATTTAACCAGTCACTAAATGCAGGTGCCATTCCAGAGGAATGGAGAAGAGCAAATGTAGTTCCACTGCACAAAAGTAGAAGAAAAGAAGAAGCAAGTAACTACAGACCAGTAAGCCTTACATCAGTAGTATGGAAAGTAATGGAAAAATTATTAAAAGAAAGAGTTGTGGAATATCTTAAATCAAACAACTTACAGGATCCAAAACAGCATGGATTTACTGGTGGGAGATCATGCCAAACAAATCTGATTGACTTTTTTGACTCTGTGACGAAAATAATAGATCAAGGGGGAGCTGTAGATGTAGCATATCTAGACTTTAGTAAGGTATTTGACACTGTCCCACATCGCAGACTGCTAAATAAACTTGAAAGCATAGGGGTGGATTATAAAACAGTTAAATGGATAAGAACCTGGTTGCAGGATAGGAAACAGACTGTTGTAGTAAATGGAGTGCAATCTATGGAGGGAAATGTTACCAGTGGAGTACCCCAGGGATCTGTACTTGGACCAGTTCTCTTTAATATCTTTGTTGGTGACACTGCAAATGGTGTTGAAGGGAAAGTATGCCTTTTTGCAGATGATACAAAGATATGCAGCAGGGTAGACACACCGGGAGGGGTAAAACAAATGATTGATGACCTAGGTAGGCTTGAGAAATGGTCAAGAACGTGGAAACTACAGTTTAATGCTAAGAAATGCAAAATGATGAACTTGGGTCTCAAAAACCCAAAGGTTAAGTATAATATCAAGGGTACTATAATGGAAACTACTGAGGAGGAAAGGGATTTCAAGTGACTTAAAGGCAGGAAGTAATGCAACAAAGCAAAGAGAAAGGCAAGTCAGATGCTTGGGAGAGGAATCAGTAGTAGGAAAAAAAGAAGTAATAATGCCACTGTATAGGTCATTGGTACTGCCCCATCTGGAATACTGTGTCCAGTTCTGGAGACCATATCTCCAGAAGGATATAAATACATTAGAGAGTGTACAAAGAAGGGCAACTAAAATGGTGCATGGCCTACATCACAAAACTTACCCGGAAAGGGGGGACATGACAGAAACTTTCAAATATACCAAGG